>NW_015541051.1:782447-791344 GCF_001515605.1 Sinocyclocheilus anshuiensis | reverse complement strand
GTTAGCAAACTTTAGCGATTTTTTGCAAACATTTCTTTGAGTAACATGACTGTAAATATGAACTCACAATTGAATGTAACATAAAACAAATGATTACTTTTCGTTAAAATCTTTATTAATGCCAAAAATGCGTACATTTATGTGTCTTTTTGTTCGCTCGGGCAGCCATGTTGCCGCTGAAGCCAGTTTACGCTGAGATAATTAATTCCCCCTTCGTTTGAAGTGTGGTCTTGAAAAATCTTCATTTGAAGGGCTATCTGGCCCTTCCCCTATTTGTTTTCTTTTTATCGAATATTGATGGTACAACATAAACTGTGTTGTTAAAAAATAAATGGAAAATGGTTTGTTTTGATTAAACATCATCCAGAAATAAAGGGATGCGTGAAAATGACTCTCCAGCCTGGGGCAAAAGTACATATTTATTTGAAATAGCCACTACAGTGCCTGTTCTGTTTATTTAATCACGTTGGCATTTCATAACCTCCCAAATAAGTATTTTATAAGAACTCAATGTTAGTACAAGCATATTTCACAAATGAATCTCCATTGTGATTTGGCCCACAACAAATATATATTCTCTCAGTTGTGGAAAATAAACTATTGAACAGTTTTATTTATTCTTCTACTTAACAGTGACTTTTAGTATATTTTATATAAAAAAAAATACCTGCTATATATCTATAAGTGCTTAAGATAAGATATTCAGAAAACATACTGAGCACTGAAGAGACTGTTTATATTATTGTCTATATTTTTATTTTGAGGCACATCCTTTTGTTTGGTTTTAATATCTAGAACACATTTCTGCCAAGCCAGATGTAGTCTAGGGGAATTCCTCTTTTTTTTTCTTTACCGAGCACTGTTCCAGAAAGGAGTCGTTTGGAGGAGGAGCTGTTCTATAGCTCAGAGTCACCAACTGCTCTTTAAAGATTAAGAGAAAAACACCGTTCAGCTTTAGGGAACATTTAGTTTCCTTACAGCCTACATGAAATAACGCCCATGCACAGATCTCCCGAAGTGGCGCTCTTGTAAATACCTTTGAATGTCAAATAAGTGACCAGAAGTGACGAGGACATTCAAAATGACCGTTTTATATAAACTTAAAGGCCAAAAACATACTCGCACACTACAGCTTTTCAACCCATTTCAAGCGGTGGTAACAAACCTCACTACTCAAAGGATGACAGAGTTACATCCAAATGCTTGTTATTATTTGGAGTAGCAATGCAACACATTAAAAAATAGACCATTTTGTCATATGGCAACAGGCCAAGCTTTCTTTTTGGAAAGACGTGGTCACACAACTTTTTTACTGCCGTCACCTACATACTTGCTACAGTTTTCCATGTAATAAACCATTTTGGGAAGTATATTTAAAAAATATCATCCAAACACATGTGCTGTTGTTCTGAATGCTAATCCCAAGACAACTGCAAGTGTGATAATGTTTTACAATTCAAGAAACACCACGTCAATAGACCTCAAGTGCAACTTTTGGATACAATATGTCTTACAAACTGTCTTCTTTCTTTGCCAACTAACATCCAAATAAAGTGAAAGCACTCCCGTCTCCAAGCAACACAGTAGTCATGTTTCTGAATTAATCTGTAGTTTTGAAAAAAAAATGAAGTCAATGAGACAATTTGAGCACATTTGTTTCAGAATGAATCAGTGTTATGACCAATGAGACGGTCCCTTGTCGCCACCTACTGGCATAACGGTGTAACTTGCTGGTAAAATTGTTGAAAATCCCGACTATACTACTATGTTAGCAGAAACAAAGAATTTGACTGAGCAATTTATACAGTCAGATCGTTGCGAATACCGTTACGCTGACTCATCCAACACGATCGGAGAGGCTATAGAATGGTTCATCCCACGGGGTCCATAAGTGATAAGAGCCATATACCGCAACACCATTAGCCAGTCAGTAAACGAATCCCTGTCTTTTTGAACCAATTATATTTGCCTGGATCAATCAGCCTGTTGCTTTGTTTTGGCAGATATAAATGGTGGTTTTCTTTGGTAAGGAGAGAAAGTGATTGTGTGTGCACGTACTTGCGTGTGTGCTGTGTGTCTCCCCCAGGCCACGGCTTCTGCTCGTGTGGCCGCTGTATCTGCAGTGATGGATGGTTTGGGAAGCACTGCCAGTTCCCCCGCAGCTGTGACATGACGGACGAGCAGAGCAAGAGCCTTTGCGAGGCAGCCGACGGCGTCATATGCTCTGGAAAAGGTAGGAGGGATGACGCTTCGAGCGGCACGTTAAGACGTAACATAATTGTCAGTCATCTCTTAAAAATTTAAGTGGGTTCCCTTATTTGTTTGATGGGGAACGAACTGAGCAATTAAATCGATTTCCCACATATGCTTCTTTAATGAGGCGGATAGCAAATACAACTGAACACAACTATTTCCACCAATCAATTCTGTTCTTTGGGGAGGTTTTATGCCACATTTTATTAGAGACAGAAATTATTGGTGAGAGAGAGGGAATGGGATTGGTCAATCAAATTTGCATCTCCAGGAGCTGTGGCATAGTGGCTAGATGCCATGCTGGGTTCAAGTCCTGCTTGCATCATGTTCCAGTGGCTTGTGTTAATGTCACCAAAAGAGATTACTAACGAAAGTGTTTGTTAATGCCATTGTAATGCAGAATATATGTGCTAAATTGAAAGGATTTAGGAGGAAAAACTACAACTAAAACAAAAAGCTGTGAAAAATGAACACTCGCCATGGTTCCTGCCTATTTGTTCTATTAAAAGGTAAAGATATACAGACTATTATTGCTTTTCTCTAAAGTCAAGCAGAAACTGTAAAACATGTTTGCTGACAGTCTGACAGAAACCTCAACATATAATTTGCTCTTCCAACCTGTACACTTGCTCTCGAAAACCACACACAACACTGAAAATGAAGCTTTAGGTTTTACGCTTTAATAAGAGACCAGTTTTACTATTTGTATACGACCTCCTGTCAGCATCCTGGAAAAAAAACGATAAAACCTAGCCAATTTCTGCTTGACACATAGTCCTCTGAGTATTCATCTCCTTTCTCTGGGCATGTAAAGTGACACACTAATACGCTTTATATATAGGGTTTGCCTGGGCCGTGACGGAACACTGTTTGTTTTTGTTGCCTAGCTGGTGAAAATAAGAAATTCCTCTAAGATCTGGTTTCACATGGTCTACTCAATAATTTTCTCAAATGAATGCTTGGAAATCAGCAGGAGAGTTGTTCTGCTTGTCATAACAACGTCAACATTATTAAGAGTGAAACATTGGAAGAATTAAATTGATTTTTTTTCACAGTAAAGATTCATGGGTAGGTGAATATGTGGGTTGCTTGTTGTAGCTCACAGGAGAATAATACTGTGGGAAATGACAAGGGATGTACTGTCTGATTGGTTGCCTACACTTTGATTGAGAAGACTGACTTCAAAAGAATGTTCTTTGAAAGCTTTGTAACTTTCAGAGTATCGTGTTTGTAAGGTACAGCACAGCTGTTAATGACAGACCAGTGCCCCCATATTATGCAATTTCCTGGATCCTATGTGAAATATGAGAATCCCAGCTCATAAGACTTTGTTTTGCAGAGTCATGTTGACTAATATCTGGAGACCAATATCTGAGTTTCTGCAAAGCATCGTAAGCCTAAAGACATTGTAGAAATCATTGGCACCAATGGTCTCTACGATCTACTGAGGATTGCGTGATGCTTTGGGGAAACTCTGTCCAGGTTGGTTAGTACAGTTTGAACACAGCTAATGCAGTGCTTTTACAAATGATGAAATTAAATTAGCACACAAATGATGAAATCCAATTAGCACTTATTTTACACAACATTTACTCAAAGGGGGACATAACACTTGACCAGTAAAACTTATCCAGCAATATTGGTGATTTAAATGATGGGATACTAAATTGCTTCCCCGTTTTAGGAAACTGCAATAGATTATAGATAAGTTACTGTGCACGTGTAATGATAACAGAGTAACTTTCTCTGGAAAAACTGCAACCTTTTATTAATATTACTTTAAAGGAATAGTTAACCAAAAATTTAAAATTTGTGGAATCTTTACTCACCATCAGGCCATGCAATATGCATATAAATTTGTTTCTTCATCGGAACAGATTTGTAGAAATTTAGCATTACATCACTTGCTCACCAAAGGATCCTCTGCAGTGAATAGGTGCCGTCAGAATGAGAGTCCAAACGGCTGATAAAAGCATCACAATAATCCACACAACTCCAGTCCATCAATTAACATCTTGTGAAGTGAAAAGCTGTTTGTAATAAACAAATCCATCATTAACGTTTTTAACTTCAAACCGTAGCTTCTAACTAGAGTCCTCTATCCATAATATTGCTTTCTCTAATGAAAAAATCATGCCATCTGAATCAGGAGAGAAATATGCACAGACCAAGCACAAGCAAAAACAGTCCAAAAAGGTTCTAAACAAATATGTTGGTAGAATATTGGACTTTCACTGAATGAAGAGTTATGGTACTCTGACGATGATTTAAAGTTAAAATGTCTTAATGATTAATTGTTTCTTAAGAACTTGCAGCTTTTCACTTCATAATACATTAATTGATGGACTGGATTATTACTGGTCATGTTGTGGATTATTGTGATGTTTTTTTATCAGCTGTTTGGACTCTCATTCTAAATTGCACCCATTCACTGCAGAGGATCCATTGGTGATGTAGTGATGTAATGACAAGTTTCTCCACATCTCATCTCAAATAAACTGAGGGTGAGCACATTTTCAGCATTTTTTATTTTTGAGTTAATTATTTTTTTAAATACACAGTAAAATTCCACATACATACATTTAATACATTTTTGACACAAATGTATCTGTCATTTATCTGTAGGGATCCAAAACATGAAAATAATCATTGGCTTGTTGGCATTGGCCAGAATTTTATCAATGGTGCACCTGTATCATCAACCAATGCATATTATTTCCAAATGGCCAAATATTGGCCAATCGACTGGCCTAGCTTGTATATTGGTCTATTCCTGACTCAGTAGGAACATGAAATTTGACCTTGTAAACAACAGCTGTTTCACACATTTAGAAAAACAATTTACTCTATTTAAATTCCAATTAAGAACCGTATCACAGCTTTAAGTGTTTTATAATCACACGAAATAACACAGGAGAATAAGGGAAGACTAATGGATCTCCAATGGTTGTGTGACTGAAGGCTAATTTGTTCTTGCAGGCTCTTGTCACTGTGGTCGCTGTATCTGCTCGCCACAGGAGTGGTACATTTCAGGGGAATTCTGCGAGTGCGACGACAGGGAGTGTGACAAACATGATGGGCTGGTTTGCACAGGTATGTGTTCAAATGCAGCAGCGCTCCTCCAAACACCCACTCGTGCGCTGACAGATCTCTTTGTGATGGATACTGAAGTCCTCTGATGTGGCTGCCGGTTGATTAGACAGCTCTGTACAACTCTTAGGCTGAGCCATCCAATCAGTGGGCTCCTGCTGTGTCCTTCTCGTCCTGCTTTTCAATGGGAAAGAAGCTCCGGAGAGAGTCGAGGTTTTCCTTAAAAGCCTTGAAGAGTTGACTAGTCAGTGCTAATAAAAAGCACAATAAATATTTATTATCACGATAGCTCAAGGGCTTGAGGACGCTTGGACAGCTGCTTAGAAACTTATTGGTCTAATGACTTCATTACCAGTTGCCATATCATTTAACCAATTATACAGTTCCTGGTTGCAGAGATGCAAAATTCATTACAAAACAAGACGAAAAAACACAATTGATAAAAGGAATGCATAAATGTGTCTGTTAAATGTCACTCATTAGCATATTAACGATTATGTAATCATTTCCATATAAGGATTATTAAAACTATTTTCTCATGTTGCTCAGGGAAAGCCTTTTCTCTATAGATGAAATGCAAAAGCATACAATCAGCCAATTCTTCCCCTTACCTTGGGTAACAGTAATGCACTCAGCCTTTATAATTATAATCATGCAAAAATGTGCCTGCCAGTTTCTAAATAATAATTTTCATGGCTTCTTCAGCAAGATATTCTCACTACACCCGCAATTGATGAGCGCTGCGGAAAATTCAATGTATTAGGGAAAGCCGAGGCTTAATTTCATGCACAGCAGATGCGAATTCCAACTGTTTTGGGCATTGATACAATATACGGCTCTCAAGCTTTCTTCTGAGCAAAAGCTGCTGTCACATTCAGCATACATTCTTCTAACAGCGTATGTAAACAGCATCGCCTCCGCTGATTGACAAGTGGCAGCCCACTTCATTGACCAAACCTATGGAACTATATGTACCCTATTGTAAATTCCCTCCTTTTAATTGGCTGTAGAAAATGTTAGACACTCTGTATACATCAATATGGAGTTTTTTTGCCATACACTCTACTACATGCATTAAACTTTAACGTTAGCATGTTTCTAAGATAATGTGTTTCATTTGATAATAATCTAATGCAAGGGTTTTCAAACATTTTGATCCCAAGAACTGCCAAATGGCAGCTGTAAATTTCCATGTAGACCCATTTATACTATGTGAGAAAGAGCATGATATAAAGCTAAGTTGTTTATAAAATTAAAAAAACTGTACTGTTTTGAGCCAAAACAAATAAATAAACTGTTATTTGGAAAAGAAGCAATATGTGTATCTTTTTTCCACACTATTTACATTAGAAACTTTCTTAGAAATATTTTATATCAAATTATAAATAGTGCTGGGCAACGATTAATCACATCCAAAATCTAATTTATTGTGTACATAATATATGTGTGTACTGTGTATATTTATTATGTATATAAATACACAAACATGCATGTACATATTTAAGAAATTTTTTTATATATTAAATATATTATATTATTATAATATATATTATATATTAAATATAAATATAAATTATATGTATATAAATATATACATGTAAATATTTTCAAAATATATACAATATGTGTGTCTTTATGTATACATAATAAACATACACAGTACATACACATATTATATAAACAAAAACTTTTATTCTGGATGCGATTAATCGTTGCCCAGCACATTAAAAAATAAAAGTTAGTATAAATGTATATTAATTCTATTATTATAAATATATTTTTCACACTAAGTATAGTTCCAAAGCTGTTTATCACTTAACATTGACAGCCCAAAATCAATCAATCAATCAATCAATTAATCACAAATGTTAAACCTCTTGCCCTAAGGGACCCTGGGCACCCCTTCTTTAATTTGCATAAAAATACATTGCACACAAATATTGGATAAAATAGTAAAAAAAAATTTGTGAATTAGATTAAACATTTTTATTTATACTTGTCAGTATTTAAAGGAACACTCCACTATTTTTTAAAATAGGCTCATTTTCCAACTCCCCTAGAGTTAAACAGTTGCGTTTTACCATTTTCGAATCCATTCAGCCGATCTCCGGGTCTGGCGTAGCACTTTTAGCTGTAGCTTAGCATAGATCATTGAATCTGATTAGACCGTTAGCATCTCCTTCAAAAATGACCAAAGAGTTTCGATATTTTTCATTCCGGCGTAATAATCAAGGAACTTTGCTGCGACCCGGAGATCGGCTGAATGGATTAGAAAACGGTAAAACTCAACTGTTTAACTCTAGGGGAGTTAGGAAATGTTTCTAATGTATTTTCACTATTTTCAAAAATAGTGGAGTGTTCCTTTAATAAAAATATACAAATATTTATTGGGATATTTATTCACTCTGTGATTCTGATGCCTTAAAATGCTGTCTACTCGTTAGATTTTAGAACTCAGCTATCGACTTTTGTCCAGTAGGCCAGTACTTTTTGTAATGGAAAATGATTGATTGGTTTTGATTCTAATTGCAAACAGTTGAGATATATACTAAATCGTTAACCAAACTGATGCGTTTAAATTGGCTCATTAAGCATCACAGATAATAATTTTATGTACACCAAATTACATTTACAAAAGCTGAATAAAAAGGAGCAGTATGTAATCATACCAGTGCCACTACATGGACTGAATCTGAACTGAATAGACAGGACCCCAGAGAAAGTGGCTCCAAAACTTGCATTTGTACTTGGTTTCCCTTTGCACATTCTGCCAAGGGGGTGTGAAGAGAGAAAGCATGTCGAGACTTGGAGAGTGATGATCTGGGTTTCTCAGTTCTGTCTCTCCTCTCAACTTCTGTTCCAGGGAACGGCATGTGCAACTGCGGAAATTGTGACTGCTGGGATGGCTGGACAGGAAACGCCTGTGAAATCTGGGTTGAAGAGGAGTATTAACCCCTGGTAGACACTTAAAGACTGTTTCTGTTGTCAATCACGACAAGAAAAGGATGGCTGCACCAACAGCGAACAAGGGAAAATTGATTTTAGAGATCTGTGCAATATAGCAGCATTCAAATTTTCTTAAAGCAATGTGGTTTAAATTCCATTATATGCACATAAAACAGCTGTGGGAGACGACATCTATAATCCTCTATAGTTTTCCATATAACTATATATATATATGCAAATTGTGTATAATAATGCTTACATAGACTATTGACTGGCACATAAGCACTAAAAGGAGAGGATCCATGCAAATGGCCAACAAACAAGTAAGAGCATTTTATTATTATTCAGGTTGCTGTTTTGCAGAGCTCTGCTTGTGGTTTTTATGACCCTATTTTATGTACGGTAAGTTCCATGTGACAAAAGTTGTAAACAGCCTGATGCCAATAAATTTACCATGCTCTGAGATGTCATGAGAAAGCTCTTTTTTAAACATATCTCGAATTATTTCTTGTCAAAATATTACTGTTTTATGTTAATTAAATTGTTAAAAAATGTGCCCATGTTGAAGGTAAATTATATTGACCAAGTTAATTAGCATAAATAAAAAC
>NW_015541051.1:776740-781798 GCF_001515605.1 Sinocyclocheilus anshuiensis | reverse complement strand
GCAAATGAAATGTGGTTCAATCAGGAAACTATACCGTGCAACATTTAACATACGATATCAGTGTGCAATATCTGTATGATATATATATATATATATATATATATATATCGCACAAATATCGCATCAAATTGGTTAGAGAGATTTCAGTACACCTTTATATAAATATTTTATTCAATATGTTGTATTTGTGTATACAACAAACACAAACTGTACAGTGCAGACAAACTCTTTGCATATATGTATGTAAAATTAGCAGAACATACCAACAGTCCATGATACACATAGCCTATGACATGCAGTTCATATATGCCACGCTCTTCCCATGCAACAGATGAAGTAACTGTCAAAACAAGGTTCAAAACCAATCAACAGACAATGGAGACCTTCCTTCACCACTGAAAATCAGAAATACGGAGAAAACACAGAAATGATCAATTGTTCAGCGATTGCTCCTCATTACGATTTAACGACGTCAAGCACGACCTGAATGGAACGAAACGAGCACGGACGTTGGAAAGAGGAAAAAACAAACTAACGTACTAACAAATGCACACGTACTCACCAGTCACTTACAAAAATAAATTCAACCTTCGTAAAACCAGTTCACTGGTCTGCAGGGCAGCTGTAGCCCAGCATGTAGAGCTCATTGGAGTGAGTGATTTGTTTCGTTGTGGAAGTGGGACACCAGCCTCGAACTGATTTCAAATATGAAGCTATTTTTCCTGTATAGTACTGCAATCTCATTCTAGCATTAAATTCGGCTTTGTACAGACAAATATTTAAGTCTAATGTGCTTGAACATCTCCTAATATGAAACTAGCTCAAAATTCCAATAAATGAAAATATAGGTCTTCAAATGAAGTGTAGAATATATTTGCATTTAGCAGCATAGCCTCGGTCTACTTCATAACATTCTAAACGGTATTCATCATTCAAACTATGAAAACTGTTAAAGCAAGACAGGCTTCATGTCAACTCGGCTGATAGTAAATGTAGTAGATGACGATTTTTTAGTAGAGTATGAGAGAGCCTTATATAATCATGCCCATTCAGTGTAGCCCTATGCCTCAAACTAGCTTTAGACATTTCTAGCCATCCCATACTTTGGTCCTCAAGAAAACGCATGCAGTTGATTAGTAATAGGTACCCCGGTCTTGTACTAAATGAACAATCGAAGGACATCATTTGGAATCTCTTCAAGTTTGAATCGAGACGATTAAAAAGTCGAGATAATTGTTCTTCGTGATGAACCCTAGTCACAGTGAGGACAAAAACCGAAGAGGACCGCCATCCTCTGAGTTATTGAAATTGTTCGGCTGGATTCTCGTGTGTTCGGACTTTGGTAACAATCAACTTCTGTGTGTTTGTGGATCAAGTTGCTACTGAATCTGTGTGTTTGTGTTTGTGTGTGTGTGTGTGTGTGTGTGTGTGTGTGTGAGAGAGAGAGAGAGAGAGTGTGTGTCTGGGGCATGAGGCACCTTTAACCCAGCACAGACTGGGTACATGTTTTTGCATGCTGGGTTAGAGGTCATCACAGGCACATGATGAGCAGTACTGGACTCTGCATGCTGAGCTAGGAAAACCCCTCTCATTTCAGAATCCTAATATCTGGTATTTAAAAATCTATTACTTTTTTTTGTAGATTTTTGTTTTATTTGTATACAGTGAAAACATTGTTATAGAAGCCATTTCTTGCACTGCGTTAGCGTTGCAAGAACAGAATGTAATACTAACCTTGACCATGCCTTTGCTGAACAAAATGGGTGTGCAGCCAATATTAATGGTGCCTACTTACATTGAGCCATTTAACCGCCCAGGCCTGAAGTAGACTGTATTTCTCTATGGCTGCCGCTCTCGTCACATTTAATGTGCTAGCCAGAACTAGCCCACAGTTCAGAGGAGTCAGCATGTCAAAGAGAGGCCTTGACCAGAGGCCTACAAGGCCTATAGATATTCCTAGAGCCCACGCTCTAAATTAAGAGCAAAGAAAAGTGGAAATTCACCTAGTTACTGGGGTTGAAACCGATTTGCACCGTACTAGATAGTGATATGTACTCTATACGCCTTCCCCAGCACATGCCAGCTCCTTGTGTTGGACTGCTGCGGGCGTGACTAATGCACTCGCTGGCATTTGCTGTCTAAGTATACTTGTGTCCCTTTCTAGACATTATAAAAATGAGAAGACATGAGCGCTGAACCTTGGATAATGAGTTGGATTCTGTTTAGGAGGCTCCATCCCCTTGAAAGATTGACGTCTCTTGACCATAAACATTGTGAAGGGACTTTCATCCATCGTTGTGTTTGAATGACTGCACACCAGAACGCATCGCACACTGCCCCGACAACAAATTTCATAAGTAACTGACAAAAGGGAAAGATTTGGAACTTTGAGCTTCAGAGACTGGGAGACACCTAGAAAGGAGGAGACACACTTGATTAAAAAAAAAAAAAATTGTGGATTCCAGTCCATATATATATGTATATCTTTACAGTACTACCCCAGAACGTAGCTGGTATTACTGTATATATAGAAAATAGATCTGAAATGTACGGTCTCTGCTGTTGCGACAGGGTTCAAGAAAAGGGTTATAACGGGTGACTGTTAGCAGGCAAAAGAACCGCCACGCAAGCGCCTGTGGTACACAATTTCATTCTCGTGGATTGTCTCGATTACAGAAAAAACATTGGCTTTATTGTATGTCAAAAGGCATTCCGTATCAGTTAGGGCATTCCATGGTGAAAGTTTAGCTGGTTAATCCAGTTGCATCCTCCTACGTGCACAGCTGACCACTCTTCCGGAGCCAGACCGTCGTCGAATTAGATCGGAACAGTCAGAGGAGTGAAAGGGGTGGAGGGAATGGGGAGGAGAGAGCAGAGGATGCCTGGATCTGATCCACAAACATGGAGAGTCTGACAAAAGGAGCACGGCTCTCCGGGGTTGAGCATGGCCGAGATGGGATCTGGCTATGTGGTGGGCTTGGTTTCCTTGCTGACAGGTTTGCCTCCGTTCATGATGGCCGGCTCTGTGCTTTTACTGGGAGGCACGGCAGGTTTGGGCACTGTCTCCCCCACGTCATGCAATGATGGCTCTCGGTACATAGCGACTGCAAAAGACATCAGAGAAGGCAAAAGTCAGCCAGGTAACCGCAGCCGCCCCATCTGTCTCTCTTATTGGAAATGATTTTTGGGGCTTGACTGAAATCTGTGTATAATTACATCTAGAAAAGTTTCGCAACTCATTCTTATTTCCAAACCTGAAACTTGGCTAAAAAGACAACATTCATTAGGGAAACTCTGACAGGACATGTGCAAGTTTGTCAAAGTGCGGACAAGCTGTCAGCAGGGCTGCATCCTTTCCTTAGTTGTGATGGGAAGATGGTCTGATCTCTCAGGATGAATTTGACTAGGTTCACTGCTTCACGTCAGTTCAGACTTACTGTATTCTTAGCAGTGCTGCTACATTACGGGTTGCTGGCTGGTGTTACGGTATTAGCCGAGAAAATAATGAAGACACAACAGGATGAGCGACTGATCTAAAATGTGGGCATCTGTACACGGCAATAAAGCATTGCACAGACAGAAACGGGCCACACATCATTGCAAATTACACCTCAAACCGTACATAAAGCATCAATCTCATGCTAGCCAGTCACATTTTACAGTGTGGCCATAAAGGAGCTGTAAGGAATATTTGAAAGGACAGGTTGTCCATCATTATGGTATGAAGGTGGGTCTTGGATACGTGGTGCTGTGAAATAATGTTTATTGAGTTGTAAATCATTATGTATTCAGATAACGGGGATATAAGGCCAAATGTTTCTGTTCGAACCCTTGGTGAAGCACTCATTGTCAAGATAAAATGGTAATTTTACATCCTCATGATCATCATCATTTTCCCTAAATCTGAAATTTGTCAGTTCCTGTGACCCGTGCTTGCTCTGTACAGGTGCTCTTCTAGCACGCGTTTTAATATTTTAACTCTACAAACAAACAAAAGGGGGCATAACAAGGAATAATGAATTTTGATTTGTTCATTTCATAGTTGTAGCATAAAATCAGAAGACTTGTAATACACATTATATTGTATGCTATTTTTATGTTGTTGTTTTTTTTTATTCATTCTAATGGAAAAGAGCAGTCTGGACATCCTGTTGTGTTCCAAAATCATACAGTATTTGAACAATATGAGGATTTTTACCCAGGATTTTACCCAGAACACAGCCAACAACCCTGATTACTATTTCTAAGGTCAATGCTTTCAAAACAATTAGACTTGTTTATTTAAGCAAGACTGCATAATGAGTGCTGCATTATTTCCAGGTAACACATTTAACAAAGGAAATTATATGAAAACTATTCTGTTTTCCATTGATTGCATAACATTCTCCTAATATATATATATACAGTATATATTAGAGCAGTGAGTGACTTTTCTCTTTGCGTTTTGTTGTTTTATTAACATTAAAGGAATAGTTTGCCCAAAAATGAAAATTCTGTCATCATGTACTCTCTCAAGTTGATTTAAACCGGAGTTTCTTTCTTCTGTTGATCATAAAAGGTATTTTGAAGAACGTGGGTAACCAAACAGTTGCTAGTCCCCAGTGGCTTCAATAGTATTTTTTTCCTACTATCAAAGTCAATGGGGACTAGGGCTGGGTATCGATTCAGATGTCCCGATTTGATTCGATTTCGATTCGCAAGCTCTCGATTCGATTCGACTCTCGAGTTTTTGATTACATTCAGTGAATATGGTTTTAATACAAATGCTATTGATATTTCTAAAAAATGAACAGTAAACATCAGTTTACAAATGGTGAATTAATAAAAAGAAATTAAGAACCACATGCCTGTATTTTAAACCTATTCTTTTTTAAACAATAATAGGGCCCTATAAAATGTTCTTGATTTTTCTGGTAATCAGATGAAGGCATAAAACCTTTATTTTTTGGCAAACAAAGTGCTGCACAACAGAGGTTTACTGTTAAAATTAAAAAGAAAACAGATGTGATTATTCATTTAAAAATAAAGATGTATTCATATTTATTAGCAGTAGTAGCA
>NW_015541051.1:774583-776685 GCF_001515605.1 Sinocyclocheilus anshuiensis | reverse complement strand
ATGATTTCGAAAGATCATGGGACACTGAAGACTGGAGTAATGATGCGGAAAACACAGCTGCGCATCACAGAAATAAATGACAGTTTAACAGATATTAAAATAGAAAAACGTTATTTTACATCATAATATTTCACAATATTAAATTTTTCCTGTATTTTTGATCAAATAAATGCAGCCTTGATGAGCATCAGAAACTCCTGTAAAAAACAAAAAAATCATTCTGATCCCAAACTTTTGACCGGTAGTGTATGTATATATGTGTATATGTAGGGTTGGGTACCAAAACCCGGTACCAATATGGCACCGGTACCTATGTAACCGGTATGTACTAGAACCGAATCAGAACGCAGATTTCGGTGCCTCATTTCAGTGCCATGCCTGAGTGATCGATTTAAATTTTTGTCCTCTGGTTCTCCGAAACGGACATAAGCATCATCATCACCGGCACCGCACGTGAAAAATTATTTCCCGCCTGAGAAAATGCATGTGAACTCAAGTCGGAAAGCTCTAATAATACAAATCCAACAAATCTTTGTAGTAGAGAGAGTGTCCATGTTGTTTTCACATTCCGACTTAAAAGCACAACTCGGGAAAATATGTTCCATAGGCTACTTTAAAAAGAATACATCGATTAGCAATGGATTATAAATATACTTAATTATTATAAAATACCAGAGACGGCTTGAATAACACAGATAAACTATATTGTCGCAGTTTATTATTATTGTTTATTGTCTTTGTTTTATCATTCAAAATTTTTATATTTCCGTTTACTCAGTTACAGCTATAATAGCTATGTCTTTGTCCATATAAGGGATTTCCTGGATGGTCATGACTCATGAGTTCTCTACTTCTGTGACTGGATATGTGGATTTTCTGTGTGAGGGCGCCCTCTGGCGTCCAGTATGAATGACACAGACATCATGTATTTATAGTGCTGATGGCCAATCCATCATTTTTTGGTATATATATATATATATATATATATATATATATGTATATAGGTATATTAGGGGTGTCGCGATATACCGGTATTGACGATAACCATGATATTCAAATCATGAAATATGGACATTGTGTTAATTTAGGCTGTGACGATATACCGGTATTGGCGATAACCACAATATTTAAAATGAACAGGACACTTATGATAACACGACACGCAAATAGCCTACTCCAGCGCCAGTACCTGGCTGACCTCCCAGGTGGCAGTATTGTGCCTTAACGCTGACCCCTGTCAAACAAGAAGAAGACGCGGCCGCGCAACTCCCGAGAAGAACCATGCATACAGACAGTAAGTTGCCATTATTTTACTAGTCATGGAATGGGAACCGTTACATTAACCTGTCAACAGCGGTTTCCTGTGTTCATATATTTAAATAAAGGGGTGATTCTTTTAATAAGTACCACGTTTTCTCTACTCGTCTAATTTTTGTAATTGTATTTGCAATCAAGTCATGGCCAATACATGTGCGCAGCACTTGATTTCTTTGTTCAAATCTATTATACGATTAAAACAAATCTAGAAAAACTGAGCAACCACATTGCTACATTAAACTCTGTAAAATGTTAAGTTGGTCACAAGTGCCATGCACTTAATGCCTCATCTGCGGCCGTTCTAGATGCACATTAATACTGAATTAGAAGTGCGTTAACTGCATGACTGCATTGGCGCCGGCGCAACGATAGGTTAAAGAGATTAAAATTCGGGCACGCAAGTTAACAGGTTAAAGTATTAGTTTTGAGTTAGTTATTAGTTATTTATTCATCGTACTGTTGAACTTGACAGTATTTTCTCTCTTGTTATTTCATAAAGAGCTTCAAAGAAGACAGAGAAATCCAGAGTCTCAGGTCAGCTGTGACCTGAAGAAGAAGTGAAAGTGTTTATCAGTATCCTTATGCTCATTGGGTAAAAAGAAAAATGAAGTAAACAAAGTAAAAATTATATAGATATAATTTAAAAGTAAATAGACATAAATATAAAAGAGAGTTTCTATAGATATCGCGATATATCGATATCGTGAATTCTTTTGGCCACAATAACCGTGGTGTGAAAAATCTAATATTGTGACAACCCTAATGTATACATACACACATATATA
>NW_015541051.1:771881-772725 GCF_001515605.1 Sinocyclocheilus anshuiensis | reverse complement strand
CGGGGGGGGAGGGGGGGGGGGCCCCCCTATCTGAGGGTTGCCCCCCCCCTAAAAATATGATTAAAAACCACGCTGTGCATTGTTAATAACAACGTTTTATACTTGAATCAATTGTAAGTAGTAAAACAACACAAACGGGGCAATAATGCGTTTTAAGTTTAGAAACATTTTGAGTCTTCCCCTCCCTTGCCTCACTTTGGTCCAAATGCCTGCTTTCGACTTTTACATCACCTACACACACACAAGTCCGGTGAGAGAGAACAAAGCCAATTGTTGAGGAAGTCCAGTAAGTAAGGCTGTCAAGGCTAATTTCTTCACTTAAACATCAGATGAAGTGATTAGTTTCTCTTTCGATAAATCCAATATGTTAGCAATAATAACGTTACCTGCTTGAGGGAAATGGTTGCCAGGTTTTCATAACAAAACCTGCCCAATTGCTACTCAAAACTAACTGCGTTTCGAGGGGTCCTCCGGTAAAAATCACGTTCTACCCGCGGACATGAAAAACAACCCGTGGCAACAGTGATAAAGTAGCCCAATTCCACGGGAAAACCACGGACTTAGCAACACTGTGACGGATACAACGGACACGAGCGTTGTCACGGCACGACCACAACAGCTTGGAGTTGCCTAATTTGGCACGGTCTCCCTGCTGCACTAATAGTAGTAAGCCATTCCTCTGTGTATACATCATAGGCGCGGGAAGTGGGGGTGCTGCAGCATATTTTTTTCCCCCGTTTTTTTTTCTGTGGGCAACTGTTTAACTGTTGGGAATAAAAAAAATCGTTGGCAAAGGCTATTACACTAACTCCATCCACCAACGTGTGATTGGGCTAGTCAACAT
>NW_015541051.1:755246-768850 GCF_001515605.1 Sinocyclocheilus anshuiensis | reverse complement strand
GCTGTGCATTGTAAATAACAATGTTTTATACTTTAATCAATTGTAAGTAGTAAAACAACACAAACGGGGCAATAATGCGTTTTAAGTTTAGAAACATTTTGAGTCTTCCCCTCCCTTGCCTCACTTTGGTCCAAATGCCTGCTTTCGACTTTTACATCACCTACACACACACAAGTCCGGTGAGAGAGAACAAAGCCAATTGTTGAGTAAGTAAGGCAAGTAAGGCTGTCAAGGCTAATTTCTTCACTTAAACATCAGATGAAGTGATTAGTTTCTCATCCAATATGTCCAATATGTTAGCAATAATAACGTTACCTGCTTGAGGGAAATGGTTGCCAGGTTTTCATAACAAAACCTGCCCAATTGCTACTCAAAACTAACTGCGTTTCGAGGGGTCCTCCGGTAAAAATCACGTTCTGGGGGCTAAAATACACGTTATTGGGGTCGCTTCAACCCACGGACATGAAAATCAACCCGCAGCAACAGTGATAAAGTAGCCCAATTCCACGGGAAAACCACGGACTTAGCAACACTGTGACGGATACAACGGACACGAGCGTTGTCACGGCACGACCACAACAGCTTGGAGTTGCCTAATTTGGCACGGTCTCCCTGCTGCACTAATAGTAGTAAGCCATTCCTCTGTGTATACATCATAGGCGCGGGAAGTGGGGGTGCTGCAGCATATTTTTTTCCCCCGTTTTTTTTTCTGTGGGCAACTGTTTAACTGTTGGGAATTAAAAAAAATCGTTGGCAAAGGCTATTACACTAACTCCATCCACCAACGTGTGATTGGGCTAGTCAACATGACAAAAGACGGTCACCAGTCATTAGCTCCAGTGGCGCAAATGGTAAAACGCGTGTCAACTACCTTTTGACGCGATCGACCCGGGTTCGAATCTGCCTTTTGGCAAACTTTTTTTTTATCTGCTTTTGCTATAAAACAAACTTTATAACAAAAAGTTATTATTACTTAATCAAAACAACCCAACTGCAGTTTGATTGATATTACTTGGAATGCGCAATAAAAAAAATCAAGTTATCGGTTTTTGCAAATGAACTCTTCATATATATATAATTTTCCACATGAATTCAAGCTCTGCATCTAAGGAAGTAACAGTGAAGATGTTCAATTTACACCTGGCACGGATGTTGTACAGCCTCATGAGAGCACAGCACAGATGGTGATGTTGGGTCATCATTGACCAATGACATTCCTCCCTGTTTTCTTGGTTTTCTATAGTCAATGTAGATCTGCTCACATTATGCTGAACTCTGTCTGGCCTCTATCAAGAAACTATGACTCCGTGTCAATTAAACTGTCTCTCATCTCATTTGAGACTGCTGTCCCCTTCCTCTCTTCTCACCCTCCTCTTACATCATTTCCTCTTGCTCTTTCCTCAACTCTTTCAATGTCCTCCTCCTCTCCTCTCCTCATTCTACATTCTCTCCTATTCCTCTCCCATCCTCTGTCTTCCTCCTCCACTCTCTCATCTTTATCTCTTCTTCCTATCCTCTCTTATCTTCTTCTACCTCCTCCATCTCTGTAGTTGTTTGTATTAAACACTTTGAAAACAGGAACCTTGTACTGGAGATTTGTTTGTGTGTGGGTTCTCGATAAAAATGATGTATGTTGTCATTTGTATTAACGCGATGAAAATGTACAGCCTGTTTTGGAAAAGCGTTTGGATGCCTGTGTTTCTTGTTTTGAAAACCTTGACCTTAGTTTGAAAAAAATGTGTAAACCATTTGAGAAAAACTGTAAAAAGGCATCAAGCAAAAGCATATCTCTCAAGGGCTTGTGCACTTCATTACCATTCTGCCAGTGTCACAGTGACCTGGATGTTAACCGTTCTCTTGAGACTTTCAGAGAACGCTTTACCTTCTAATGGCTTGGGCAGGAAGTGAGCAGCTGGTTTAGTTTTCTTCACCCGGTTCCCCTTCATGGCCTGGCCATCTTTATTTAAGCCAAGGAACCATGCTCTCCCCGACTCCTGCTGCCTATACAGCATGGATGAGTAGATCACATAGTAGTTTTCAAACACAGACTCTTTAAACTTGCATTCCGGCGTAAACAGTTCCTGTAAAAAAGGGAGACACAAGAGGAAGGCGTCACACAAAAGCTGTGGGAAATTCTATGTGGGATTTAGAGTTAAAAAAGGGTTCAATAAACATTTCACAATTTCACATGAATAACTGAAATTTATTTTCACATGAATAACTGAAACTACTTTATCTGTTTGACCTAATTCTATACAATAAAATACCCCTTAATTATTTATTATTCTAAAAAATATTAATAATGTAGCAATTTAGCATTGCCATTTCTATTGTATCTTACAGCCCTCCTCCAGTTCCATCACAAATCCCTAAGCATTTGAAACCTCAGGATTGGAAAACACTGATTTATAACATACAGTTTTAAGTCAGAATAAACTCAATATTTAATTTGGCAGTGAGGGACATTTTCTATCAATCAGAAGAGCTATACGACATATTGAACAGATTGCACTTCTGTCCCTCACAGCTTTGTTTCCATTCATTCACTAAATATGGTGTCCACTCTGAATAACATTTATAATTTGTATGTTTATACAGTTGAACAGACAGTACATTGGTATTTGGAGTTTTGGTACATTTAATTAACAGAATAGAAACAGCAAACCTGGTAACAGAACACAGAGACTTCTTAAAATAACATTCACATTCCTGTACATTTTCCTATTACTCTGTATGCATGGTGATACGCCTGAGGTCTAATCTGTAGGCAGACACTGCAGGTCTGTCTGCTGATACCTCAATGAGCATACAGACAAAATAATTGGCCCCAAGACAAAATGTGATATTCACTCATGACAAATTAATCTCTACTTTCAACTTCACTCCAGGTGCCATGCTCAGCCATGCTAAGTCTATTATTTTCTTCAAATATCCATATCCAATTGCATAATCCACACTTTGGCAAGGGCATTCCAACTTCTTCACCATCTTTTCAGTACATCTGATTCCACACCTTGTGGGCATACTGTACACCCACACTTCATTTGGCTCCACGAAATTTCATTTTGCAGTTCATTTGAAAAGTCTGGGATCATGCCAGACTGTGAATCTAGCAGGAGCAGTAAACATTATCTGTAAATATTAAATCTAAAAAATAATTTCTCAAAATGAGAAGTTCAAAGGAACATGGTTTTCTCTCTATGGAAACTAAAGCCGTAAATCTGATTAAAATGTCCCATATTTTCCTAAACATCTCACACTTCCTTATCCAGAACATAAGACTCCATCAGATTAATCAATCGATTAAAATAAAAATGGCACAGCTGTCACACGGAGTTGTGAAACTGAGATCTTAAAGAATGAAGGTAATTCAAGTGGTTATTCAGTGGTGTGGTGCTGTTTCATTTATTTTGAGACTTACGCTGAACGTCACATTGCATTATCACTAAAATAATTAAAATACCCATTACATTTACATTTAGTCATTTAGCAGACGCTTTTATCCAAAGCAACTTACAAATGAGAATTATAACATTATAACAACAATTCACTTTTAATGATTTACTAAAAACAGACTCACTATGTACAGTAGCAAGCTGTATTAGCTTCACATTGTGCAGCATATATATATTTACTTCATTCTGACTGATTTAAGGATTTTGAAATATTGCAGGGTATGGTCTTCTTCAAAATGACTTAATTTAGCCAGTGAAAGCCATTCATCTCCGCTGTATGACCCATTATTTGGTGCCATCTGTAAACACTGTGTGTATGTTGCATTACTGCATCGATTAAAGCTTCCAGGCTTGCTGTCAATTCAATAACTCCACCACTTCAATAATCCTAGGAGCACTTCTCTCTATTGGTAAATAGCACCAAAACTATCATTTATAAATCTACAAGTTCCATTAACACCCATCATTAAACTACACATTAAAGACCTCATATCTGTATAAGACTGCAAGTTCTAAACATATAAATATGTGTCTGTTCTAAAAGTCTCCTTCTAAATGACAAATGAGGCAGATTTTACAGCAAATCACTTCCTAAATACTTTCTTGCGAAAATAATACTGTTGAATATGAGATTCAATATCTCCTATATTTTAAAAGGTCAGTTCATCAAAAAATTGAAACCCCTATAATATATATTAATAAAAGTTGACCCCACTTTCTCCCAGTCTCTTTTTAAAAAGATATTAAGAACCAGCAATAGTTGGACAAATATTACTACAAAGGTGCTAAATTGTGCAAAATTGGAGCCCTATTGTTTTATTTTAAGCTGAGAGAAAAGCATTTCCACAGAACTCCTTCCTGTCTATTATTTCTCTGTTAAATCGTTTCTTGTCAACCCCAGACAAGGTACTTGGTTAGAAAAGGAGTGAAGACAGGAACTAAGTGGCATGTTAGTCAGATGCAACGGCAGAATAAATGGGATGAAATTGCATTATGTAAGGGAGTTGAACTCGGATGTGTTTTGGAAGGCTCTCTTGCACCCTTGATTAAACACTAACAGCTTACTTCATTGACTGCATGCTAACCAAGGGCCTTAAAACAAACCAGATCCTACCACTGGTGATTTTCACAGCATAGAAAGGTGAAAGTTCAACTGTTGAGTCGGTTTATAAGCCATTCTTATTACACAAAAGAGCTAAGACGAGTTAAATTAGTTAGCAACAGTGAATGCTACAAAATGTTAATCACATCTGACAACTACAGCAAACTCATGTGCCGCTTTAGCCTTATTCCCTTTAATGTAACTGTCTTTATAGTCTTAAAGGTTTTCTTTTCCTCATATAATGTTAAGATTATTCAATAAATAAATCAGTATCGTTGACAAATTTATACTTTCTTAAAATAAACTTTCACACCTTCTTAAAATTCATAACACACTGAACAATATAAACATTTCATTCATTCTGCCAAAACTAAGCTACTTTCTGAATGTTTTCAAAAATAAACAATGCATTTGGTGTTGTAAAGTGTATTTTAATATGAGAGGAATCATCAAGACCACAGACAGAATTAGTCACTTCTTAATTATTCAACTTAATGACTCAAACTAAAACAAAATGTTTGTTTATACTAATGATTTTGAAGATGAGTTTCAAATTTTCTTTCATCTTGGCAACTTTGCAGCTTTCCTTTTGAAATTGATTACTGTGATGTAGAGAATGTACAAAGACCCTGATTCACAAAGACGTGTCTTATAACAAAGCCTGGCCCTCTTTGATGATACTCAGAAGTCTTGAGTATGATAAAACTACACAAAATTGACTGACTAAAATAAGTTAAAAATAAATAAATAAATACATAAATAAATAGAGAGATATACACACTGCCTACAACAAAAATCACAAAATTCTTGTCTTGCAGGAAGAAACACAACAAACCACTAATGAGTCAAATTTAATTAATGATTTTCTTTCTATTAAAAATGTTCTAATAATTAAATAGACAATCACAGAGATGTGCAGTCATTGGGTTATATTGACATCCTTCAGTAATGCAGACTCCAATTCCAAGATAAGTCTGAAGTCTCTCTAAAACTGTTATTTAATTCTTGTTTTTGTTTCACTCCACCTGTTGTGTTAATCACAAGCAGAATTTAGATTCACTAAAGTGATATTGACAGCTAATTGGTTTGAAAGGTTACTGCTGATAATGATCGGTTATTTATATGGAAGGAGGCATATTTCAGCTGCATTTTTGCTGGAAACAAACAACATTCCATAATTAGCATATCCATTCTGATTGGTCAATTTACATATTAGAAGAGCAGAAATTATATAAAATATTAAAATAAATATCAATATAAAAAGAAAAAAAAAACATCTTTATAAAATATATGCTTCTGAATTATACAAAAATTTGATTAAAGCATCCGTTTTAGTGTTATGTCTATTTAGAATACATTTTTGAGCAGGCTAATCCTCCTTTGCTTGCTAAACTTGATTGCTGACTGCACAAGTCTCCCATGGGTCGGCACAAAGAGAACCGGTGGTTAATACAATGAAAGCTTTATTTAATTTTGCATCCTAGACAACAAATTAGACAGGTGATATGTGTCACACTGTCCAACTTTGATCTCTGGCAGCAAACACTATGAGGAAGAGGCAATCCATGCTTTTAACCGCCTTCTGCCTGATGCTCTTTTCTTGACAGCTCTTCCTTTTCACAGCCTGCTATTAAAACAGCACATACCTTTCTATCGTGTAGCCATGGTAACGCTTGAAAGGCTCCTGCCTAGCAATTAAGTTTTTTCCCCTCTTTCCTTTTTATTTTGTCGAAGAGAGACACCAGTATTTTTAGTATTCGAATATGCATATACATTGGGTCTTTTGTTCATGTTTCAAGAGTCACTGTGTGAAACAATGCAACACGGGAAGGGTTGATGATCTCAGTAGGAGCATGTTGAGAATTACTATGAAATAATTAGAGGACTGTAAGTAAAAATTTAAATATAGCTCCCCTGGCATTTCACCAGGCTATCATGGAAAAAACAATTTCCTACGAATGTAAACGAATGCTTCAAAAATTCTCCAAATATGTATCTAAAAACTGATGAAATTACTGAAAAAGTTAAGTTGAAGAAAATTACATTAAAAGGGGTAGAAAAAGCAGGTTGAAAGGAAAAGTCAATCTACTGCACCTGCGATTCACCCCTTATTTAAATTCTGCTTTGAATGTGTGGCCGTAATTGACCTTGGCCAGTGCCAGAAAGGGCAGTTTACTTCAGACACAGATAATCAACCCATCCCTCTCCGAGAGCAGACGGAGACACATGGGGGATGGGGGAAAGAGAGGGAGAACGAAGGAGTGAAGAGACAGAAGTGAGAGAAAAGAAAGGTTAAGGAATACAAAAAAAATAGACAGGGGGAGACAGAGCCCGAGAAAGCGAGCGAGACGTGAAAAAAAACGTGTCAGGCTGGCTCCCTCGTGCTGGCCTGCCAAACCATTTCTCGTGAACAGGGAAAAATTGGAAATTGTTTAATGTTAACGTTTGAATCAAGTCTACTAATCTTGAAAAGACTGAGCTTCCCTCACATCTCTGCTCATGTTGAAACATCAAAAGAGAGCTACATAATATGAGCTTCACTGAATTTCCTCAACCAACCAAACAACAGAAAGGACGCTGTTAAATATGGATGGTCCATAAATATGTATTGTATCGGCAGGCTCTGATGAGCCTCTTGGCAACATGTGACATGGGTCTTTTCACTCAACACGAGAAATGATAGGGTAGGGCCACGAGAGGCTTTTTGATGGTTTTGTGCTCATGTAATCTGTCTAAAATGCAGTGCAAACAAAAGGAGGCATATTGGATCAACTTGCTTGTTCCTGTTAAAATTTGAGATGAGGATGGAGCTTCAAGCACAGTGCTTTGTGTGTTACGGTTCACTCTCTTCGGTGGCAGATAGTGTTAATTCACACCATTAATTTCTGCCTCAATAATATTCATATTTGCATATTATTCTACTTTTGCAAGCTCTTTGGCATGTTATCAAGCCTGGGGAAGCGTACGCAAATGCTACAATGATACTTGTTGTCAGTCATCCAGTGACTTACAGTGCCGAACTTGCCATAGATTACCAATTCAAACACGTATTTTTTTAAGTGCTACTATTAATCCTTCCTCTTGGTTGTTCATCTCTTTGTTGATTATGGAGTGATTTTTTTCAATGATGAATAGCTAAGAGCCCATTGCCTTTTGAAGAGCAGTCTAACCGCAAGCACTTAAAACTCTCCGTTCAGCCTCCCTGAAGACAGTGACCTTTCGGCTGTGTGGTAGATTTTTAACACCAGCTCTATGAAAGGCAATGTCCCTAGATTCTGAGTGCACTTTAAGTGTCCCTGCTTCAGCTCTCTTGTGTGTTTACTCAGTAACTGGGGAGGGGGGAAAAAATCATGTGAAGCTCCACAGCAAATTCTGTTAATACTGTAGGTTCTAAATCTTGAATCAAGCCTCATTTCTAAGCAAACCAGATGAGAGGATCATGAATCCAAAATCAACTATAGTATTGGTAACAAGAGGAATGGTATTTCCCTGTTTAGGATATCTCAGTGTCTGCAGTATTTATGTTGCTCTTGTCTGAGTGATATATCATGCATAAAGCTCTCAGGACAGAGAGACACTAGGATTGAATGGCTGGTTGTGGTCCAGTTCACACTGGCACAAGCTGGTACTGAGGGCTGAGAAGGACGTCCTTATTGTAGCAGGGTCATTCTCTGAAAACAGTGCCATTTGAGTTCTATGTACTGATATATTTAACAGGATACTAAACTTGGTCACATTATTTGATCAACTGAACTCAAACAGAACAGAAGAACAGAACAATTTTATTTTTAAATGCATGTTTTGATTAGAATATCAGCCAGTTAGCATGTCTTCATTTTCAAAAATGCTTTTTTGGACAAATTTCCTCCAACTGATAACGGTTCAAACAGATGCAAGTTGTTCTTATAGTCTATATCAGAATTTCATTTTGTTTACTTATATTGGCCTGCTATTGGGCATTCATCAAATCAGAAGTGACAGTAAAAACATTATTATAAAAATAAATTAAAAAAAATTCTACAAAACTACTACACAGCACAACCGTTTTCAACTGTGATAATAAGAAATGTTTCTTGAGCACCAAATCAGCATATTACTGTATTTGTCAAGGATCATGTGACACTGAAGACTGGAGTAATGGCTGCTGTAAAATTCAGCTTTGCGATCACAAGGATAAATTACATTTTGAAATATGTTAAAATAGAAGACAGGTGTTTTAAATGTGATTTTCTGTTTTTATCAAATTGCAGCCTTAGTGAGCATAAGAGACTCTTTCAAAAACATTTTAAAAAATTATTAACCTTAAACTTGAACGGTAGTGTAATTGTACAAAAACGTCATAATCATAAAAATAAATAAATAAAACCTTATGTTCTGACCACTAAACTTATTACTGGGGGAAACACATTGCCCTGTGGTGGTACCTCAATGTCTATGGCTGATACCTTTTCAAATTAAATAAAAAAAATAAAAGAATAAAAGATCCTGAAATTTTTTAGCACAAATGGCACAGTTTTCTGGGATTGACCCAGCCACAAGTCAGTCTAAGAACTCCACACAGTGCTCGACCTTGAGTGAGATCTCAATGGATAAACTTCCCGTGAGCCAGTGCTGGCCACCAAAGAGCTGTTGATCTTTAAATTGAGGCCAGTCTGGTCTTAAAGGAGTAATCCAGCAGTCATTATTGGCTAGCCAGGAGATGCGAGGTCTCTCTAACAAGCTGACAGACTGCAGGAAGGCAGGACTCAGGGCTGTGGCAGTCACACGGCGCACAATTCCCTAGCTGTCAGCCTGACAGAGATTTAGATGACACACAGTCCAATGCCTTAAGAGAGAAACATGGATTTTGCCTTTAGGCCTTCAGCTGCATCATGGGATTGATTTGAAAAATGCATCAAATATCGGTGTGGTAAACAACGGCATTTTGTCAGCTTGAGGAATCCCCAAGTATTATTCAGTGGCCAACTTGTCCTGTGTCACTTATTCTGTGGACATGAATAATACTTCAAACTGTGCAGCTTGATGTCAAGAAGTGTGCTATATCTTTCCTAAGAAAACAGATGCAAAAAAATCCATAGACTTGCACTGAAGGAAGGTTACCACCTAGCAAGATGCTTAAAACCACTCAGAACACCTTAACGTCTGCATAACCAAATCACTCATGAAACCATAACATTAAATATTGAAAATCATCAAAAACATTGTGGCAGCAAGGTCATATTTTCTCACAGTTGTTTTGTGCTCTTATTTATCCAGCTAAACAACCAATATGACTGATCTTGGGCTTTGTACTGCCACTTACTTTTAGAATAAATATGTGACTCAAGAAGGTCTGTAATACCTGTATATCTCTCTGTCAGCATCTTAGTGGCTGTTGTTTGGCTTGGACTAGCGACTATGCTGCAGTTACATGAGCTGTGACGTCAAAGGCAGCAAACAGGCTAAAGTCCATTTCACATTTTTAAACATCATCTGAAAAATTTTGTTGGGTTGTGGGCTCGGCTTGGTCTGAACTTATGTATGCATACATGTGTCTCCCTCGCAGACAGGATTTTCCTCCAGCGGGGTTCCTGTCTGCCAGCGAGCATAGTGAGTCACCTTCCACCTCACATTCACAGCTTGTGTCAGTGTGGGAGAATGTGTGCATTTGTGCGTGTGTGTGAGCAAAAGTGTAAATGATTATTTCCTCTCTTCCATCCAATATCTGTATTGAACTGTTAGCCAGAATATTCAATGAAGTATTTGCTGTTTCCTCTAATCCCTCGATATGCCTGTTTGGCAGATTCGGTACGTGCAGTCTGGTTGGAGATATGTGCTTTATCATGGATGATAAATCTTGGATGACATTTGCTGGACCGTACTCTTTGAAAACCTGCATTCATTTCACATAGCCAAAAATGCAGGAAGGATATGAAGATTTCCCACTCTAATGCTCAGGAAATAGAGAACACTTTTTCCACTCATCCCTAATGCGGAGAAAAATAGCACATCTTGATTAAAAAAGATTAAGCTTTATTCCACAATATAACATATCTGTTGAAACCTTTTGTTGTCCCCAGATAACACAGATGGAGTCTGAGTGATATGGCTGATCTCCAGTCGGGGACTCCAACAGGAGCTATCGTTTTTCTTTGTTGTTTCAAATTGGGCTCTTACACGCACCCAGGGAGGCAGACTTTGCCTTTCTCTGGTCCAGAGCGTTGCTCACAGAGATCTGTCAAACCCTCTACACAGAGGAATATGAACTGCACCACGGGGCATATTTAAACCATCCATCTCCACAAGCATGGGAATACCATTCTCTGGCAGTTAAAGAAGCCCCATCGGGATGACATCGCTGAAGCCCCAAGGAAAACTTGTAAATGTAAAATGTAAATGTACTGAAGTCATCGTACAGTACAAACATGACATATTCTTTTGCTGTACTGTCTTTACAGTACAATTGTGATAAGGGGAAAACTAAAGGAATAGTTCACCTAAAAATCAATTCTGTTTTCATATACTCACTCTCATGCCTTTTCAAACCTTTTTCAAAAGATATCTTGAAAAATGTTTCCATACAATAAAAGTCAATGGCATCCATTGTTGTTTAGTTGATGAACATATATGGACAAAAACAGTTAACATAATCTTTCGCGTTCATTTTTGGATGAACTATGCCTTTAAAGAGCAGGTCATATGGTATTTTAAAGTGTGTTTACTTTTTTCATACTTTTATTACTTGTGGGGAAACTTGAAACACTTTTAAATAAGTATAAAGAATGGCATTGGTTTTGTACATTTCATTTTTGTTTAACATTATTAATAAAAATGTTGTTCAATTAGCATGTTTTTGTGTTTTGCTCTGGTACCGAAATTGGTACCGAGAACCGTGGATTTTCACTGGTATTGGTACCGAATACTGAAATTTTGGTACCGTGACAACACTAGTATCAATCGTAGGCTACTTACAGGTTATGCTTCAGAGAGCTTGTTAGTCCAAATTACGAAGATAGAAGAAGCCAACGAAGATAAAAGCCAAGATTAGAGAAGCAGTCCTTGGTAAAATGACACGCACACAACAAAAGGTTCGAATAGTATTTCTGTGGTATCCTTGAACACAGCGTCTTCTCAACATGATGTAAACACACTAACTAGTCTAGCGGAAGTGTTTGTGGGCAGGTCAGACTCTGTTCATATTTCGCGGGCAGGCGGGGATTATGCAAATGTGTTACCCAGTGACGTATACCGGTAACAGGCAAAAGATTCGAAAATATTCAAGATTCATTTAGGCGATTCAGAACCGACTCTCTTTTGAGAGACAATATCTTTATTTATCATGCACTTTTTTGATTAACAACTTTGCAGAGTGTTTTCATTTAAGGATAGCTACGTTATAAACTGCAAAAGAAAAAAAATATTTTTCAAAAACCCATATGATCTGCTCTTTAATAAACAAGATATCCCTTAGGAAGGAAAAATAAGATTTCTTTAATATCTCAATTGCTTCTAGACAGCACTGAGAAAACATGGAGATCAGCTATTGCTTTAAACTACACAATGGAGCAAATATATAATATACAACTATATTAATAATATAAAAAGTTATATCCATTTAATTCATTTTTAAAAATTCTATGTAACCCCTTCAATTATAATGATGATGAATGGGGAAAATGCAAAATGGCTGATAGTCAAATTTAAAAAAAAATGAAAAACCAACTATTTAAAAATAATTTACAGTGTCCTATGGTGCAGTGCATAATGTACATACAGAAATTATTTATTCAGCACTTGCATAAAATTGATAGATGTCTGGGGTGTTTGTTGGGGCTTTACATTAAAAGAGATGAAATGCAGCTTACATACAACATACAATGATGTTCTTTGTCCATTGCTGAAAGACAGATTATACTCACATGAATCAAAGTAATTATAAGCATGCATTAACCTTAAATAGGGCTTTATTCCTTGCCTCTGTATCATCACTGGAATATAATTTAATCCTAAACTATCCCATAGCCTACATTAATGAAATCCAAAGCAACTGTTTAAATTAATCAGACACAGTGCCCTCACAGAAAGCTACGAGATTAGCAGCAATGGGTTTTACCCTAAAAATGATTTTAGAGACAAATCAAGGTGAAACATTTACTACTAGTGTCTGATTATTAGATTTAGTCAGTATTATATAAAAAAAAATAAAATAAAATAAAGTGTCCAATAGGGCTGCGTTTTGACAAATTTCCCAATTCGATCCGATTCTCATTCACAAGCTTGCGATTCGATTCGATTACCATTTCGATTCGATTCAATATCGATTATTTTGGATACATATCAGGTACAGTCAGTGTTGGTCAGTAACGCATTACTTAGTAACGTGTTACTGTAATTTGATTACTTTTTTAGTAACGGAGTAATTTAACGCGTTATAATTTTCAAAATAGTAATTAGAGTATAGTTACAAACCGAGGTCTCTATACGTTACTGCCGCATTACATTGCTGACAGAATGCAGTGATTTATAATCTAGAGATTGTAAAAAGGATGCAGCACACGCACTGTCGAGTCCAGTGGCAGTGAATTAGAGACCTGCTCCCAAGAGACCCGACGCAACAGAGTGCGGCATGGGACAAGATGGGCGAGTGCTGGTGCGGGCAGGTAGACACTCGTGTGTGTGCGGGATGCGGGAGAATAAAATGATTCACGGGACTCCCGCAAAATAGTAATATCTAAACATAAAATATCTAAAACAAATAAATTGTTATTCATCTATTGCACAAAAGCAACATGAACTAATATAAATATAAACGATTAACAGGTGCAAGCATATGCAGAGTTTCTATTTAGGCTATAACACATGTTTGCAGCGTTGAGCAATGCAGTGCTGAAATTTTATAAAGTAATCAGAACAGTAACGTGATTACTTTTAAAAGGAGTAATCAGTAATTGTATTACATTTTCAGAGTAATTTGCCCAACACTGGGTACAGTACACGCCAAATTTTCTCAAGGAAAAAAAATCTCTCAACTAATGCTGTAAAATATACATGAGAGTCAGTTGGTACTA
>NW_015541051.1:754801-755074 GCF_001515605.1 Sinocyclocheilus anshuiensis | reverse complement strand
ATATAGCAACATGAGAGTCAGTTGGTACTACATTACTATAATATTGAAAGTTAAAATTTACTGATTTGTAGGCTAATATACAACTGCTAAAATTACACTTAATTAACTTTTTAAAATAATAAAGTTACAATTGGCTACATAATAATACTTCTACTTCAATTAGTTTTTTTAAATATAAACATTTAAATGGTGGCTGTCAAAAACTTGATGGATTTATTCAAACATAAATGAAACATTGAAGAACAGTAAAAATTATAATGAATATGTTATATG
>NW_015541051.1:750708-754737 GCF_001515605.1 Sinocyclocheilus anshuiensis | reverse complement strand
AACGAGTTTATGGTCACCGAATATGTTTTTCTGAGGTAAATGTGACATTACGTGACATTGTTTACAAGCAGTTATATTGACGTCTTTGCGCGGCTGAAACACTAATTGAGAGATTATATGAGACAGGATAAGGATTGTAAAGTTGTACTCTTTCTTTTAACCCTCTGGGGTCCGAGGGTGTTTTGGGGCATGTGTGAGCAGCATGTATGTACGTGATTTTTGAGAAAACAACGTTTATGCATGCTTAGTGAAAAACTACAATTTTAAAGTCACGGAAATAAGGCCATAAAACACATACAGAACATTTGTTCACAAGACTTTTGAGAACTGATCTTGAAGTCTAGAGTTTTTGCTTACACCCTGTTTATTTTCTTTATTTTGCAAAAGCACAATGTTTTGTTGATATTGTGAGTGTACACAAATAAAAGTAGACCCTTTACAGATTTAAATGCTGTATTACTCTTATATGTACGGTCAAGTATGAAGGAGCATTTTAGTTATTTTCGCCGTCATCATTCAAATCTGCAAAAAGTTCCGCCGGCGGAACTGTCGACCCCAGGGGGTTAACTTACCTTTGGATGTTTAGTCATGATTATTTTGTGCTGAAACTGGTATTAATGTGGAGGAGATGATCAGTTCACGTGCACTTCGCGCAGGCCCGTAACCAGCTATGAGGCCACCGAGGTCCGGACCTCAGTAAATTTTTCATGTTCAAAAATAAAATTTGTTCTTTGAAAGACTAATTTGCTGTTAAACTCCTCATATGAATGCCTGCATGACATGTATAATTCAGTTTAGACAGCTTGCAAGAATGTTTAGCGTCCCTGTTATGAAAATGATTGCTGTGAGACGCTGGCAGAGTGAACGAAGCTTGAGAGAGTTGTGAGTGCAGCCAGCTATTATAAGCGTTTTTGGACTTGTCTTTTCCACTTAATTTAACACTTTAGAAAGTTAATAAAGTAGGAAGTTGCAGTTTAGAATCAGCAATATCTTTATCTTATCTTATTTGCAAAAGATTGGAAATAATTTCGGTTTATTTTTATTTATTTTTAGTTTTGTGTTTGTTTTAGTATTAATATCTGGCAACGTTGCATCGCCGGCACTTAATCTGAAAGCAATCAAAAAAGCCCATGGACAGGTTTTTGCTGACAGGATACGACATTCGGTAAGAGAAATGCAAAAATTAGGATATGACATTCGGTAAGGGAAACGCAAAAATTATCATGATATTATCTGTCATAAACGTTATCAACGCTGTCAAAAATAGTAGCATTTAACACTAGTACACACAGATCTGTAGAACAAGTAGGTTACAGAATGAAATGAAATACGCAAAAACTAGCCTTGAAGAAGTCTATGCCATGTCATTCAGTATAGTTAAATTTTCACAAATCATGCTATAAACTTTCATAAGAGCACTAGGCAAAGTTATTGTAGTTATGTATTATTGCAATAAACAACTGATAAAATGATCCACCCTTAAATATAGTAAAGTATAAACAAATTTTGATGCAATAAATAGGGTATGATTTAAAAAATAATCATCCCTCCAAAACAGAGAAAACATCTTTCACAAACATCTACATGTCTGTCTCCTTTAAAGTGTTTATAGTGTATATAATGAGTTGTATTTGTAGGGGTTATTATAACACAATTCTTTAACACCCCCCTGGACCTCACTAATTTTCAAAGCCTGGGTACGGCCATGGCCTCGCGCTGCCGTTTTTACTGAACTGAGGCGCGCAGCGCTACAGCGATCTGTCACTCCACATTAAACAGCGCCAAAACGGCATTTATTATTTAAATACTGCAATACAATGGATAGAATTTGAAATCTGAGACTTTGTTTCATATTAAAAGTACCAAAGCACAATGCTTATTGCGATATATTGGATGGGAGGTGCGCTTCAATGTTCCATCCATTAACTGAAAACAGGCTAGAATAATCGATTCTTGGGATTTAAGAATCGATATCGTTCCGTAAAAATGAGAATCGATTAAAATCGAGATATCGATATTTTTTACCCAGCCCTAGTGTCCAATCAGAGCAGAGAATTGCTGCCATGTCCAGATCTTTTTTTTATTATTATTATTCCTATCTATGAGGGCTGGGCACATCTCAACCATTGACAGACTTAAATTTCCCTTGTGCTCCTAGTGACAAGCTTCATCCCCAGATGTTTCAGGTACTTAGATTAATGATGTAACCCATTAAATGAAATAGGATACCTCTGCTAAAGGAGGGGCTCACTGCGCACAACAGCAGCATCATTACACATTATAAAAAGGCCCTTTATGAACGTGCTGTAATTGAGATCTATGGTCAACAACGCCGGGTGACATGCTGACATGCCGGGTGACATGGTGAAGTTACAACTCCTGGCAGAGCATTTGGACTTTGTTTACTGACACACGTCAGCGTGTGTGCTTGTTTGCGGAGTTTATTATGGCATGATCGTTTTAATAGGACACCCATTAAAATGAGAAGCAACTCTCTGTGCATTCTGCCAAGTAACACTGCCATAAAGGCCAGGGATATTTCAATACTAGCACCCATAACACAAATAGATCCTGCTCACGAATACAAGTCGATGGAGGAGTACTTTAAAAGGGAGGCCTAAGGTTGGAGCTTTGCTCTCTCTAAGCAAGCCTGCGGTCTTTCATCCCTACACTCATCTGTTCAACAGTCTTGTAGATCCCGTGGAGCCAATTTTGAGCAGATATAAGCCAGGCAGCACAGTCCAAAAATACTGTGTGTTAGAAGAGAGAAGTGATTATGTTGGGGGTCTATCTGTGTTCATAGAGAACTGAGAGCTGCCACCCCCCCATCACACACACACACACACAAACCATCTAAAGCCCAGAAGAGTGAAGCTGCCAGAGCTGTCAGAGCAGACGTGTATGTGGGAAGGGGAGAGGGTGTTCGTGTATGTTTATAAAACAAGACTGTGGAGGGATCCCGAATGGTTGAAAATATCTCCCCGTCTGGCAGCGGGGATGAGGCACGCTGTTAAAGGTAGCGTGTGGGTTGAGCGTCTGTGCTGTGCAGAGCGTTACCGAACGAAACCATCTGGGCCTCAGAGATATCTTCTGAGAAACAACTGGAGACGCTGTATCTCGCTTTTCATCTCGTAGCTGGTGCATACGCTAAGAAACGCCACGGCTTGCGCTAAGAGCTTAGAAACACGTTCAGACACTCCAATCCAAGGTTATAGCTGTGACATATACAGACCATAACTCAGATTAAAAAGACCAACTGGTTTTGATTTTAAGAAGAAACTTTGTTTTTGCAACTAAGCTAGCAAATATTGTAGGATTCGTATGTCACTCTGGATAACTGAATAAAGAGTAAATGCAAGAATACAGTGCATTTAATGCTATTGCATAAACAAAACACTTATTGTGACAGATGTGCACATGCTTATAAAATGCTAGACGAAACATTTGTGTGAGATCTGCGATCATGTATTGCTGCTTCTGATGGAATGGAGTGGATGCTTTACATTAGCTAATAATAACCTCTTGAACCCTTTGGGGTCGACAAACGCGGATACGCGTTTTGTGGCATCTTCTGTGATAAAGTAATCCATATGAAACCAACGTGATGTCCAGTCTTTCACGTCTCCCTTCATTATCTCTAATGCAACCACACCCACGCGCTGAGCGCGCTATAGATATTATAATCATCCACGTGAAGCGCGCCGCGTGTAAACGCCCACATCACAGCAAACAAAGCAGCAAGTTTTTTTAATTTTACTGTTCGCGTCACGCTGAGCGTAATAAGACAGAATTCACCTCAAGAAGCTTTGGATTATCTCAGGAAAAAACAATGCAGCGGCTTGATCCAGCAGTGATCATAAACACGAGTAAGTCTTTTTTTATTAACCTACTTGTATTAGTTTTCACATAACTTGTACACATTTTACTAGTTAGACTTTCTCCAAACTATAATTCCTGACTAAATGTATAATCAAGTGAAACATTATGAAGTTTCATTCACAGCATCTAAATGTCACGATGCCAGGATGT
>NW_015541051.1:726997-750590 GCF_001515605.1 Sinocyclocheilus anshuiensis | reverse complement strand
CACAAATGTCAGGGCATGTCAAAACTTCTCCAGGGCCCCAAAACACCCTCGGACCCCAGAGGGTTAAATGTAGTGAGATTAAGCTGTCATCTGCTATTATATGGGTGCTCCAATGAAAACGTGACCTTGTCTTTTTAAATCACTGCCCTGCCATTTCACCCTCTATGCACCTCACCCTGCTACAACAGCAGCTGTTGTTTACACTTGTTTTTTTTTCTTTTGTGTGTATTTATTTATGACCTACCCCTGTCAAAGTTCTTGTACAAGCATTAGTATGAAATTATGACCTGAATATTTAAAGTAATGTTGGAAATCAATACAAGTCATCAATTTATAAAAACAAGCAAATAAATAATTTTCCGCGAATGCATTTACAATTGAAGTCTATATTATTAAATAAACATTCACATTTTGAAAGTATAGCCTCAAGACTTCAACATTATATGTGTGCATGATAAAATTGCTTACTAAACTTGTCTGTGCAATGCTATAGCCAATTCCTGTCATTCTGCAACACATGTGGATGAAACCTGAAATGGGCTGACTGCTTAGAAAATAAAATCCTTTAAATGCTTTATGTTGGTAAAGCATAATCAAATGTGCATTAGCCTAGCACAGGACAATTTAGAAATTAAATGCTGTTCCTTTCTTTCTGCAAGTGCATTATTGTAAATGTGATTTTTGTTTGTATTTAAAAACCACTGAGAGGAATTCAAATTATTTTCTATGATAATCGACAACTTGATAGCTGGAACATCCCTACAGTGTTGGAAGAGATGAGAAAAGAAACCAGTTCCTTTGATGAATTGTGTCATTGCATCTCAGAAACACATGGAGTGGGAAGTTCTTTTGCTTTATGGCTCTTAAACTCCTTGGTTTAGTTTCCTCCAACAATAACTAAAATTGCTAACATGAATTCACAACATGAACAAATAATGACAACATGTAGTTGTGACATCAAGCAGCAGAAGACAATATTGGAACATTTACTGCCTTGGCTTTTTAGCATGTTTGTGAGGTCAAATTAATCTGAATCATGTGAAACGGTACAAGCTTTCCCTATTGATTTCTGTATAGCGCTTTATAAAATGTTTCTTTCATTTTGAGAGGAAATAGAAGACACTCTAGAGCTCTAGGGTCTGTGTGAGCGTACCGTTTGCTGCGAGGGGTGAAGGAGTGCTGTGTTCTTTACATTTTCTGAGCACAGCTTCATCTCTGAGACGGCCCGGTGCGACGACAGACTTATAGAACAGTTCTGTGGGAAGCTGTCTGTACTCTTGTGGCCTGAGGGGCTGGCATGGAAACAGCTTATTGAGCTTGCAATGGTGCTCATTACACTTTCACAAGCTGCCCAAAAACACTGTGCAATAAAAATATGTTGCACTTTGTTCTGCAGACAAGTGTGAACAGAGGAAAAAAAGGAACAGTGAGATAAAAGGATGAAGGAACATTGACAGGGGCGCATCTGTAGAGAGGTGGTTATTCAAGGTCTGAAGTGAGATTGTATGACAGCCTTACAACCAAGCAAGCTGATGGAAAAATCAATCACGCTTCACTAGAATGTCCTCCCTTTTTCAAGTACTGCTGGGAAATTAGATTCATTTCAGCGAATTGGTTCAATTGGTTAAACGATTTACCAATACATTTGAGCCATCCCTGTACAGTGTTCCGTGAAGTCCCTTTTTTAACAACATTTAGTTAGAAGTTAGTTAGGCACACATCAATATTGCTCATACTTATTATTGTTCTTCTAAGCAATCAATAAAACAGACAATAAAACCATTGGAAAAATCCTATAGACTCACACTAGTTATGTTTCCATCAAAAGATTTGAATTAAACGTATGCACAAAACTGGAATATCGCATAAAACAATTGCAAAAAAAAGCACCGTTTCCATCCAACGAGTCAAAGACAACAAAATCGTCACTTCCTGGTAAACTGGCTAGGGTTGGGTACCGAACTCTGTACTTTTAAGGGTACCGACTGAATTGCGTCAGTACTACCGAGTACCGATTCACGTTAAATCAATATTAAAATGCAAAAAGACGGTTTAAATATGAATCCTGCATGTTCCGCTTGCCTCTGTATGTGTGAATGGCGGAAACATGGTTTTGTTCACTACACAAATACTGAAGCACGCGTGACGCTTGCGGTGATTTTTGGCCTCTGCGTCTCACTATATGACGGCATGAACACAAAAACTTAATCTTCAGAGCTGCTGTGAGAGTCACTTCACGAGAATTTTATCATTTCATTTCAGAAAACTAGCATCATCATACTGTATAGGCCTACACACAGAAACTTCATGGCAACCTGTCAAAATAAAAGTACGGTTTAACATGTAAAAGAAATATATTACTATTGTATTACTTTTATAAAGTATAATGTACATCTTTAAATATTCCATTTTCTATCAAATTTAAATAAAACAATTAAATGATAAAAATAAATATTACAACTAGATTAATCACTTAATTATTTTTAGCCTATTAAAAAATGTTTTAAAGTAGGGTTGTGACGGTGAGGAAATTTTCCCACCGGTTAATCGACGTGTGACAACACCGGTAATACCGGTATCACCGCGAGGGCGGGGCGTTCCCTCTTTTCCTCGCTTTCCTTCGTTTTTAAATAGCTTGTAAATGCGGTGTGCCCATTTTACTTTCACTTTAAAATAGCAGCAATTCGGAGTAAAGCAATTGTTCGTTTTTAGTTCGTTTGATTTTTCCCTCTTTTCCTCGCTTTCCTTCGCTTTTAAATAGCTTAAAAGAGCCGTGCGCATTTTACTTTCACTTTTGAATTAGCAGCAGTTCGACGTCAATTGCTTGAATGCAACAACAAAATACAACGTCAAACTCACATTAGCGTATATATAAAACATAGAACTTTTATTAACAAAACAAATAAAAATACACCATGCTATAGGGCAAGCTATGTCTAATATAAAATAACAAATAACTTACATAAAGTTTAATAGGTATACAAAACTGGAAATAAGTAAACATGTATAATATATAACCAAATAAATAAGAAACGTAGAACGTTTATTAGCTAAACGAATGTCAAATAAAATAAATAAATGACACAGTTTAAATAAAGTAAAAATCAGCAAACAATGTGGAACCAATTAAATAAGAAACTAATGTTTAAAAAAACTTCCAAAATCACCTTAGATAAACGTCAAAATTCAACAGGCTTTTGAAAATCCAAAATATTGCCAAACAGGCGCTTTTGCATCTAGTTTCGAAACTAAATCATTCGCAATCGTCTAGTCTGTCTCACCTCACTCTTCTTGTCAGTCAGCTCGACTCACTCTCCTCACTGGATAAATGAAATCTGATCTGTGATGCGACTGTCGTTCGGCACGCTGCATTGAGTAGCCGCGTTCAGTTTTTAATTGTAGTGTCTGTTTGTTTTAATTGTAGTGTTTATTGAACTAAATGATTTTTATTACTATAAAAAATCAAAACGACGGTGGGGGTCGGTGACGCGGTGGGCAAGTGACGATACACTGGTATCACCATCAACACCGTCTATCGCGGCAAGCCTATTTTAAAGGAATATTCACACATTTTTTCTTCCATGTATTAAGTTCAACAGTAAACCTCAGTTTGTTTGCCAAAAAATAAAAGGGTTTAATTTTCATTTGATTTAAAATAAATGTGTAATGCCTTCATTTGATTTTCAGAAAAATTAAAACAAGAATTTCTGGAAGAAAAAAAAAAACAAAGAAAGAAAACCTTTGTTGGGCCCTATTGTTCAAAATGTTGAAATTGAGACTTGTTGACTTATTTTTTCACTGAAATAAATGTTTTTGAAATTACACAGAGAGTAAAGTACTGAAAAAAGGTACCGTTGGGTACCGGCACCGAAATTCAGGTACCGGTACCGTACCGGTTAAAATGTGAATGGTACCCAACCCTAAAACTGGCACTAAATATCACTAAGAAAACTAGGCAAAACTAAGACAACTATACAGAAATACTTTGACGACAGACTTTGCTCAGGCATTTCAGAACGACCATAACAACATATAGATGCAGTGAACGAGATCAACAAGTTATCCCATCTCACAGCGCAAAGTCACATGACTTTTTTGATGCACATGGTGGAATTTATTTGGTAAATGTGTTTCCATCGTAGTTTATGCGCACATGGATAAAGTTTATCCAACTCAAATGTGCGCATAAGTTTTTTATGCGCATTTTTAGAATTTATGCCAGAGTTGGGGTACTTGGACTCGGGACTCGGACTTGGACTCGGACTGCAATTGTGAATGAACTTGGACTTGGATGGACTCGGGTGGACTCGGACTTGGATATTTTGGACGCAGAAATTTTTCAGAGTACAGATGTCATGTGTAATATCAAATTAAAAAAAAGTAACAACATAAAATTTATATAAAAAGACATTAATAAACGTCTCCCATTTAAACTCAATTGATTAAAAACTAGGACTCGACATGGTGGACTCGGACCCAACACTGTTTAATGCGCATCTTGGCGTTTCCATCCAGCATTTTTTATGCGATATTCCAAAATGCGCATAAAAATAGGTGGATGGAAACATAGCTACTGAAGGTGAAACCTTAGGCAGAATACTATAGAAACTTCAGAGTGGGCCAGTATATTACAACGCTAGCAACACCCTCATATTTTTTTAGAAAAACATAAAAAACCCATAAAAATCTAGTCAAACACTGTTGTCTTTACTGTTTCTAATCTATTAATGTCTACCTTAATGTTTGTGCCTGATGAATACTGCTCTGATTTTTTTTAAATAAGTTTTATAATTGCATCATTTAAAAGGCTGGGGTCAATAAGATTTTTTTTTTTAATAAACAGCTTTATTCAACAAGGATGCATTAAATTTATCAAATTTAACAGTTTGTAATATTACAGAACATGTGACACTGGAGACTGGAGTAAATTCAGCTTTGCCATATATTTTTTTTAATATATTAAATTAAAAACAAGTTACTTTAAATTGTAGCCTAATACTATTTCACAATATTACTGTTTTTACTGTATTTTTTGCTGTACTTTTACTGCCATGGCGAGCATAACAGACTTATTTAAAAAATGTTACAAAATCTTACCAACCCTCAAACTTTTGCATTATATTCAAAATATACAACATATAATGTGATAGTTGCACAATTAACAAAACACTTCCCCCTACAAAGCTGTAGGGTTTGTTAGCAGATTGTACTGTTGCTAGCTACTTTTTCAAAAGGATAGCCTGAGTCTGATGCTATTTGAGTAGCTTGGAGCTTGGCAAGCTACAGTTTCAAACTCTGTTAATCGCTGAATGTGTTTGTCTGTAGAGTTGCCAGCTTGATGGCTCTAACATTGCTATCTACCACAGCATAAAGCAAAGGCAAGAGTTTGTGATGCTTTATGAAACATTCATCTAAAGCACGCCTGTAAAACTGAGGGTGGACAAGGCTGGGATTCAATCCACAGTACACACCACCCACGATCACCATCAAATCTTCTCTGAAAATAAATAAGATGCTAAGCTAATTACAGGTCCTCCAAGTCCACTCTGACAGTTGCTAAGACTATACGCAAATCAGTGTTATCAGGCTGTTCTGCTAAGACACAACTAATTACATCTTTTCACTTAATGTCCTGGTCAGTTTTGCCATTGGAGCTCCTCTTTTATCCTTCCGTGGGCTCGTTTGCACATGTCATCTTCAGAAAGCAACAGGCTGCACTATGCTTTGACATATACCACCATTAGAAAGACAAATGAAAGGAACTATTTCTTCAAGGGTCATACGTCTTTTCACAAGTGAACATGTTGTATGGCCTTGGCTTGCATTATTGAATAATATATGGAAAGTATAAGCAGAAACAATGGCCACTATAGGAAGCTTATCCTGTGGGTACTGGCTCTTGTGTCCCGCGAACTCAATTTATCAGCTGATTCATGGAGGACCTAGTAACATCAAGATCTTTCTTTTACTACAATATAATGAACATACATCAAGGAAAAGTATCATTCAATGTGGAGCAGCAGAAAAGACTTGCATGCATTAGGTCATATTATGCATTACCACTACAAATGTCCACCATGCATGTTAAGCTGTCGTGCCTTGTGAGTTCAGTATGCATGGAAACCTTCATTACCTTTTATGTAATTTGCTCATAAAGTACAAGTTACAAAAATAGTTTCTGCTTATGAAATGCTCACATAGCACTCACAAGGCACAATAAGAGTTATTTCAGAGACATATAATCAAAGAGCAATTTAAATTACAGATGTGACATTTTCGGCAAAAACATGAAATGTAACTCCTCAGAAAAAGTGCTATTTTAGATTGGGAAATCCACTTATGTTACAGGCTTGAATTTTTGTTGAAACTACAAAGAATTAAGAAACAGTACTACCATAATTACATTGTCGTATAATGAGGGATGACACACTGTTGTGGGCATGACATCTCTTCGTTACAAACATGACAGTTCTGAAAGTGGAACCTACATGACAATGAGAAACAAAACTGTGGTTTAAATGCTTGGAACCCACCTGACTATGAGACATTGGCTATCCATTTAGAATGCAAAAATTTTATAATTAAAAATGAAATCATGATGTCTAACACAATTACTAAACCACAGAATGCTGGAGTTTACAATATAGTATGCTTTCACTGCTTCTGTCAGAGTAAATCGGCAGTGTGGGGCTCATGCTGAGCAGCAGCAATATGACATGATAAATGTTTATCATATTGCAGTTCCAATTGCAGTGCATTTCAAAACGATTGCAATATTACTGTTTTGACCAAATTGCATGATATCTAGCATAAATGCATAAGGCTTTTATTAGAATCAGCTTTGCAATGAATCCCGTATTTGATTTTTTCTTACAACTTGATTTTTCCATTGCATGGTATGCCCCAAATAGTTAATGGCATCTAGTGTATGCATGTTGACAGTAAGTCAGTGGGCAGCTGGGCAAAGTAGAATCTGTTGAAAACAACTGGAAGCACCTTATGGAAATTGAAACTGTAACCACAGGTCAATGCCAATCAGCTAATGAAACATTTGTAACAAACTGAATGCACATATTTATGGTTTATAGTGTGCACTTGTCTAACAAATACCATAGGCTTTTCAAGCTGTTCCCCAATGGATAGGACATGCATAGCTCATCTTATGTGTGCATACAGAGAGAAAATAAATGAGAATGCTTGAAATGCAGTTGTATTATTGATATTCATGCTGAATAGTCGAAAATTCTCGATTGAATTACTTTGGAAAATAAATTTGATTCTACTAGCTCTGAAAAAAAAAGAAAAAAGTAACTGATTCATCCATGGAGTCATAGGGAGTGTCCTTTTATTGGTGTGAACAATGTGGGCATTCAGCAATGGCTTCCTCGAAATCTATCAACACACTACGAGCTCACAGCCAAGTCTTGTCCTCAGCTTGATAAACTACAAACTATTTTACAAGTTATGAGTTGTGTCTTTATCATAGTCTCATTATAAAGATCATAAACCTTCATTGGGAAGTTAAACAGATACATACAGAACCTGTTAAATATTATATTCAATAATATTGTAAATACCTGACTTTGTTTTTAAGGGAGGTTATCAGTTGTTTAGTTGCAGATGTACTTCATAATTTCAACAATTATTGATAAAATAGATAGCACTTATTCTATTTATACTAGAGACTTCACATAGCAGTCTTTCTTCCCACAATGACAGCTCTATACAATACAATCTTTCTATTCATCATCTAACCTGACTAAATATCTATGTCTACTCAAACAACCTCGGTCAGGAAAGCAGAAAATGTTTTCCACGAATGCATAAGCCACTGGGGCTTCTGTAGACAATGTCTTAAGTAAAGCCTGACTGCTCACAACAATATGAAAATCCACTGACATACCCAAAGCTTTTCCTCCTGTGCCATCAAGAAGATTCTCCACCTCTCAGACTGTCTCCTGCTCTCTAATCGATACTGCGTTCTTTCCACTCTGTTGCGCTCAGATTATCTGTCAGATACACATAACGCATGGCTCCAAAAGTAGGCCGTCTCTTTCCTGCAGCATTCTTTTTTATGAAGACATAGGCAGATTTTACAAAGTGATTTTACCTGACACAACCCCCAACCTTTCATTTGAGGATCAATGTAGAGTTACCAGTCTCCATTATGATTGTACGGCCCTTCCACGAAGAAAAACTAGAGATTCAATTGAGCGGACAACTCAGAATCTTTATGGATATGTGAACGAACAAACTTTCATAACTATGATGTCAATAAATACAAGACCAGATGTTCTGACCAATTAACAAGTGACGGTATTCATCATTTATAGATGAAGTCCTTTCACCAATTTGTGAATGACATCTCCATTCTAAAGGCCAGATTTACCAACACATTGTGCCAGCGCAAACTGTCTTTTGGCGTTAAAATAGTACTAAAGACGTGCAGTGAAGAATTAGCGCAGAAAAGGAATGGACACAGTCATTTATGCGCCTGACCATATTGAATCTGCATTTGTAGGAGTTTCCCTTTCAGATGCAAAATTTATGGGAGGAGAGCATTAAAATTAATCACGCAACGCAATTTACTAATGTTTGCGCTTGTCAAATTACTGGTATTTGCTCCATTATTTAATGGCCAAAAAAGCATGTCTTAAAGCAGGCGGTAATTTGCGCTGCTCTTGGTAGATTGCGCTGGACATTATGGAAATGATCTAGCTGCGTCTGTTTTCTTTAATGTGCGCATTGTTAATAAATCACCTGCAGAATTTTCCCCTCCCATTGGTGCTTTTATGGAATTGTGCTTCACTGTTCAGCAGAAAAAATGAATTCATATGGTTCTGGAAAAAACTTTAGGGTGAGGAAATTATTCATTTTTGGGGGGAACTATCCCTTTTAAGCATTACAACTGTTTTCAAAACTGATAATAATCAGAAATTATTCTTGAGCACCAAATCATGATTTTTGAAGTATCATGTGACACTGAAGAGTAATGGCTGCTGAAAATTCAGCTTTGCCATTGCAGGAATAAATTACATTTTGAACTATATTAAAATAGAAAGCAGTCATTTTAAATTGTAATAAATTTCACAATATTACGGTTTCTACTGTATTTTTTATCAAATAAATGTACCCTCGGCAATCATAAAAACCTTCTTTCAAAAACATTAATAAATCTTGCCAACCCCAAAGGGGAGCATCTTATATGTACATTTATGACATTTTTTTCCCTTTGGGATGTGTTAGGCCAACATTGCAAAACTCAAGAAGAAACAAAGCACCTTATAAACAGAGAGCTATAAATATTGCACAATCAGACGACCGTATGCTTCAGTCCATAAAGCCCTTTTGTATTCACAGCTTGTGTTCCAAAGCTCATAAAGTCATTACATGGCTGAAAACAGATGACAAAAATTTATGTAAATTGAAAACGTGGCCAAACTTGCCTGAAGATATGGCCAGCCTAAAAGAGACTAAACTGGCACGGCAGTAATGCCACTGTCGCGGAGCAAGCAAAGGATTACATTTAGATGCTGTCTGACAGTGAAATTGCTTTCGCCTCCATTAGTCACCTGACCTTGTTTTGCCTATGTATTTCCAAATAAGACCCCTCTCTGCTGCACAAGCTGACAGAGGGAAATCTTAACAGTGCGCCAAGCACCATCTCACTGGTGGGGCTCCATTAACTCTGCGACTGGGCTTTCACATGACACCTTCCTCCCAAACCTCCATCCGCCTTTAAATGACTGCATTGGTTCATAGGTGAGCTAGCCTGCTCTCTATACCAATGCCAGTAAAAAAAGATGCACGGACATCTTAATAATAATAATAATTCATTTTATTTAATGGTGCCTTTCTAAACACCCAAGGTCACTTTACAGCAAGCAAACTAGTAAAAACAGTAACAATAAATAAACAAGTCCTGCTAGCATTACAAAATTCAACAGCACAACTGCATACATCATGAATACAGTAAAGGCTTACAAGAGCAATAATAAGAGCAATTAATAAGAGCAAGTCATAAGAAAGCCTGGGTAAAAAGATAAGTCTTAAGACGAGATTTAAAAATATGAAGGCTGTCACTGTTCCGTATATTGGGGGGAAGAGAGTTCCATAGGCGAGGGGCCGCAAAACTAAAAGTTCTTGCTCCCATGGTGCTTAAACGTATACGCGGCGACACAAGAGAGATCGAGTGTGAAGATCTGAGAATGCGAGAAGGAGTATAGATGTGGAGAAGGTCCGTAAGATACGGTGGAGCAAGGTTGTGAAGTGCCTTAAATGTGAGAAGCAAAATTTTAAAATCAATGCGACACTTTACTGGGAGCCAGTGTAGACGTTGGAGAACTGGAGAAATGTGCTCTACTGATGAAGTCCTAGAAAGAACACGAGCTGCTGAGTTCTGAACCAATTGAAGTTTATAGAGAAGTTTAGAAGGAAGACCAGTAAGGAGAGCATTACAATAGTCGATATGTGAGGTAACCAGTGCATGAATAAGAATTGCAGTATTATTCATTGTGAGAGAGGCATGAAGGCGATTAATGTTACATAGGTGAAAATACGCAGTACGCGTAATATTAACTTCAACACACTTCAAAAGATAGTGTGCTATCCAGAATGACACCCAGACTCCTAACCTGCTGAGAAGAACAAATTGCATTATTATCGATATCCACTGTAAAACAATCAGATTTAGTCAAAATAGATTTTGTACCGATAAGTATGACCTCAGTTTTATCACTGTTGAGTTTTAGAAAGTTGGCTGAAAGCCAGTCTTTAATTTCAGCTAAACATCTAGTCAAGGAAGGTGGAGGAAAATAACTAGAGGGTTTAGAAGACAGGTAGCGCTGGGTGTCGTCGGCATAGCAGTGAAAATTGATACCATATTTCCTGAGAATATAGCCAAGAGGAAGTAAATAGATGATGAATAAGAGTGGGCCCAAAACAGAACCCTGAGGGACACCAGTAGTAACTGTAGATGGTCTTGATTTAAAATTTTTAATTTGAACATAAGACCTAAACCAGGAAAGTGGGGTGCCAGTAATCCCTATTGAAACTAACCTGTCCAGGAGTATCTTGTCGTTGACCCTTGGACTATGTGTTGCAAAAGTGATTATGCTTAGTGACGGTCTATTAAAAATGTAATTGTCTACACAATGGACATGGGTGTAGTTATAACTATATATAGGCCAAATGACAATAATAGAAAAAGACATAATAGTAATTGTGGTATTATTCATCTTAACAGAATGAAAAAAGACCTATTTATAGACGATATGTCCCCTGATTCTATTTTCCAAGCCAACTTGTAGCTTTGACCTTATTGTTCATTAATGCATGAAGATGGTTTCTCACCAGTCCCTGGTTCCTCCCTCTGCTGCCCCTGTATTCAGGTAACACAGGTTGGTGAATCTTATTTAAAAAACCCAACAGGTTCTCATCACGATTCACATTCAAGATGCAAATTTAATACAAATAATAAAAGCTAAAGCATTTTTGCATATTCCATTTAATACGGCGTTTCATCATAAAATATTATGCTCTGTGATTTTGGCTGCTTGTTCAAACAAAACAAACAAAAAATGTGAAGGAAGATTTAGACATGAGGGTGAGAATAATAATCACTTGAGAATATAATCAGACTGAGCCATCTGCCATCACTGAGAAATGCCATGGGATGAACTCACTCATATCTTGTTTGTTACAGCTTATATCCTCAGGTTGTTTTTTGGTCTGAGTTTTCTGGCCCATTGGAGAAACGTGCCCCTTACTACAGGAATAAATATGTCTAAAAATTGTGACGGTATTTTATTAGTTTTAACGGTGCTGATAATCTCACAATCGTCAGTGGGAGGACAGGGATTGGACAGTGCTTATCTCTGACTGGACAGGTTATGTGAAACCTCTGGTTAGATATAAGATTACTGTTCAGAAATATGCGGTAAGAAGACAAGTTCTTATCTTTAACCAACATATATGTTTACCTGACAAGAAATCCTGGCAGCCAGCAAACTCATAGCAGGAAACATGGAAAGATTTGAATTTTTTATAGCCCCTATTATACACCACCAACACTGAATGAGATTACAAGTACTGTAGAAAACATCAAGTGAGCGGAAATATTGTCATTATGTCGGGAGATGGCAGATGTGATTACCTTAATTCATAGGCCTAAAAGCTCTATCACTTAGAAATATGCCAAAAGGATCCATAATAAGATTTATTCATTACTGCATTGCACTGTGGCTGCATCATACAGTAAGTGTTCAGAAAATAAATCAAATACTTAACAAATCAAACTGGCTCTATAGTGAACTGGGCTTTGTAAGCAATCTCTGGTAGCAATAGTTCAAACTACACAAGCACCAAAGGGATGTAAGCCTACAGGGGCCAGTCTACTGATGTGAAGAGTCAATCTAACTCATGAAAGGTAGCTCTAACAAGTGTGGCAGGGCGATAAAGCTATAGACCTCTTCAATCCATAGAGGAGAACAAACAGCTTTGAAGAGACCCAGAGAGCCACGAAAAGCCAAATCACTCGGTCATAACAGTGACTAAAATGAACAAATATGCAATTCTTGTTTTTCTTCTTTTTTATTCAAATGTTCTTTGCCAGTTGTTTTAAAAGTTACCAGCAAATTTCTCATTCACTCAAGCAGACAAGTATGTTTGCTTTTCAGAGCTGTTTTGTATTTCTATAACTGCACAACTGTCACACCTGCAGCCACCCAGAAAAGGAGCTTGATTATTATTCCAAAGGATGTATCAGCCTATGAACATCAACAGCAGAGAGGAAAGCAGAGTTTGAGCCCTTTGAACAAAAGAGAGGGATTGAAAAATGGAAGATTATTGAAGTCTTTCTTTTCTCCCAGGCATGAGTCCATTGTGCCGAGACTCCAGGATGTTTCGATACTATCGGGTCACTTGTACTCCCGCGCTGTACAAAAAATAGGCCTGACAGACAAAAGGCCAGGATGCAGTGCTAGAGCTTCTTAATGGAATTCTGCTCTATTCAACGGGACTATCGTATTCTCTCAGCCTGACTCTAAGAGAGAATAGAGATCAACTAATCAAAGTGGGCCGTCAGCATGCCTTCATTTGTGTTTGACTGATGAAGGAAAATGAGTAACGATTGATCGTACAGTATAAAATGTCATTAATCTGTGATACAATAAAATGTTGGAATGACAGAAATCGACACAAAACTCATTTCAGCCACAGCAGACACAGTTTTAGTGATCTCAGAATAATAATAAATCTCATTCTGGTCTATTTTCCTGCCTAGCCGTCTCTCCCAAAATGCTGCAAATACTATTAATTCCATTTATTATTTTTATTAATTTAATTTAACAAAAACTATAAACTCTATGGAAACTCTTCAAAATGGTTAAACTCATGTTTGCTGTAGTGCTAGAATTAAATGTCATTTTTAATAAAAATCTGAGGGCATCTACAGGATAAGTGCGCTTATTTTATTCACTAATGAAAAATGGCCTCTAATGGATGGAGGGTCAGATAATAACTGCACATTCTCATAGAAAAGAGGAATAATGACAAATGAATGTACAAACCTCAGAGAGCAGACAGAGAAAAAGGAGGGGCGCTTTCTCTGCTATTACCTGAGTCATTCACACAGGAACAGAGAGAGCAGAAAAGAAGCAGTGATAGAAAGCTGAGAGAGTGTGTGGGCGCATCCATAGAGTTGATTAGTAAGCCCATTAGGACCAAGAAATATTGTCATTGTATAAGACTCCCCAGTGAAATACGCTGGGTCAGCTGTGGCTGAATATTGGAAGTTTTAGCTTGTTACCAGGAAAGAACAGCTTCTGCATATCAACATGTCTAGTCCATATAACCATTATTTTAAAACTAACATCCAGCACTAAAAATACCTGTATAATTGGAAACATGTATGAGGCATATACTGTACAGAGGCACTTTAGACACTCTTCAAAATATATGACAACAATAAAAAATGCATATATCAAAGCAACTGTAATTTATCATAACGCAAACACAGTTTTCAAGCAAGAAAAAAAAGTTCAAATTAAGAAACAGTAGTTGCATTTTTTATTTTTTGGACCAACTGGTTAAAAGTCTAAAAAAAACAGTTTTTTCAGAGAAAAGGTGTAACATCACATGTTTGTGGATCACACTTGGTTTGACATTTCATCTAATTCAATTTATTCATTCCAAGTGTGTCCTAAATTATTGTCTCACATCTCCCTTTCTCTGTATGCAAAGTTATCCGTATGTGTTGCCTATAACATTTACATGATTACTTTTAAATTTAGATTTATAAAATCAGTACACGCTTTTATACCAAATGTCTTTTAAATTAGGAAAACAAACAACATACTGGAAGAAGTGCTATAATACAAATGTCCAGTCTTTTTGGAGATATAGATTGCATATCAACAGGATTCAGTTAAGTGCTCATGGAAAAGATGCATTAGTACTGTGCAGTGCTCTGCCAATAATGACCAGCACCAGAGAGGAAAGGTAACACCTCACTGATTGCCATGGTTGCCAGTAATTAATGACCATCTGGTCAAGGTGGATACATTGCACTGTAGGCTAAATGTAATGTTTGATGGTAAACATGAAGACTTTAATGTAGCAGGAATGTTTCGGCAACAGGTCTTTATAAAACCACTAATGCACATGTGGGTGTGCATAATTGTGGTTTGCATTTAAAACTAAAACCATAACAGAGACATGTTCTATTATGTATTTTAGCTCCATAATGATGTCTGGCATGCAAAGACATTTCTGCTTAACTTCTCTCAGCTACCCGTATACCTGTCTGGACAGATACGAATTCTGTGTATTAGTGCAATATCAGTTTTTACAGAATGAAATAATAGATCACAAGATGTTCTGCCCAAAAATTTGTGGTGGTCACAATAACTCATCTTTTACCTGCAGTGAGAATTTTTCTTCAGATAAGTTTGAGATCAAGGGTTATAAAGCAGTAGCGAAGAGGGTATCAGCTTTGAGTCTGAGCTGATGTGTCATTGTAAATGAGATGGCCATGCTGACATCTGAGAATGAAGTACTGTCTGATATTGCGAGCGAGAGTGGGCAGATTGCAGATTTTGCATGCTTCCAAGATCACAAAATCATGATGTTTCTAAGTTAAACTATGGTAGATTTAAAATCCAATAAAAACCTGTTTCAGAACCAAGTGAGCTTCCTTATAAGACATACTTCAAATCTAATCACAATGGTCTATTTTACCCAATATTTGTGTGTGCTATGTATTTTTATGGCTATTAAATAATAGCATCTATAGCATAGAGATATGCTAATGTCAAACCATATTGGAATCAGTTGTGTATCAATTCTCACATAAACAATCAGTCAGTTATTACAGCTACAGGACACTGCCTTAGAAGGATGCTGCTTATGTAGACAGTAATTCACTAGGTTCTGAAACAAAGAATTGTTGGAATTGTTAGAATTGTTATCTGAGGTATACGACTGTGTACTCACTGATGTGTACAGATGGCCTTCTCCATTCATGGCGATGTACAAGCCCGTCTTCACAGACTGAATAGCAACGACCCGAAGGCCCACAGGGATGAGGTTGAACAACGCTGTGAAGACAATACAGGGGTAAACAAATGTAATTTTTCCGTCAATTTAACAAATTATATCTAAAATAAGAATTGAGGAATTACTGTTAAATTTGAAAATAAAATGTACAAAAATTGGAATTTCTGAAGAAAATTTGAGTATGTGTTTGTTTTTGTATGTTGCTATGCAGTTCTAAGAGTGATTAACCTCTAACCCCAATAATAATAGCAAACATAACTAAAATGGAATTATAATGATAAACAATGGGCTTCAAATCTCAACCCATAAACTGAACATTGGCCGCACTCCACAGAGTGCATAAACGTACTTGGTTACTAACGTAACCTTGGTTCCCTGAGATACGGGAACGAGTACTGCGTCTGCTAAGACGCTATGGGGAAAACTCCTTTTTCTCAGAATACTGAAGCCTTTCAATAACGCAGTGTAACTGCATGGCCATTGGTTCGTGCAGTGTATTAAAAACGAACCAATGGCAACACAGCCCGCCAGAGCCCGCCAAAATGGGCGGGCATCTGGCTATATAAGCGTGCACTTCGCAATAGGAACCTCAGGTTACTTCAACTGAAGCAACGACTGAGTCATGCAGCTACATAGCACGTTCTCGTATCTCAGGGAACCGAGGTTACGTTAGTAACCGAGTACGTTCCCTATCAATACTTCACTCGTACTGCGTCTGCTAAGACGCTATGGGGAACCAGTACAATCCCGCCGTGCTATGCTAGAGGAACGACCAATGCTTGAACTTGCCTTGAGCACCAAAGGGGCCCCAGAGGGACCAAGTAATTGCAGGGAAGCCCAGCAAGAGGCAATAGGGCCAAACTCACAGAGGTCGGCCCGGCACTGAGTAATCATTCCAAGATAAATTGTACAGCCTCAGAACCCATGGCAAACGCCTGAGCACTGGTTTTGCCATAAGGCCAGAGTAAGTCCGTTTAAGCAGAAAGGACCCGAGACTGTAAGGCCGGGACATCCAGATTATAAAACCTGGTAAATGTGGACGGCGAGGCCCTGCTTAGGACTTGCAGAAAGGTGCGAAGGCCCAAACATACTGCCAGCATTTCCAGGCAGTTGATGTGAAGCCGACTCTCCTCTTTCGACCAATGGCCGAAAGCCATTTTGCCATCGCACAGAGCTCCCCAACCCGTGTTGGAAGCATCTGTCGAGACCACCTTCCTTCTGCAGACCATTCCCAGGGGCACGCCCCGTTCCATCCACCGAGAGTCTTTCCAAGGGGCCAGAGCTGCTACGCAGGCCCGGTTCACCTTGACACACATGCGTCCATGACGCCAGGCGTGTGACGGAACTTGTGGTTTCAGCCAGTACTGAAGGGGCCGCATGCGAAGCAGGCCCAGCTGAAGAACTGGAGACGCAGAGGCCATGGGGCTCAACATCTTCTGAAACGCCTTGAGAGGGCGAAGGGCTCCAACTTTGAATGAGGCCGCAAGCTGCCGAATAGCCAGTGCACGATCCGGCGCGAATACCACCCTCATTCGGGCTGAGTCGAGAACTGTTCCCAGGAACGATATCCGTTGGCTGGGGAACAGCACGCTTTTGGCGAAATTGGCCCTGAGTCCCAGGCACTCTAAGTGGCTGAGGAGGAAGGATCTGTGGGATAATAGATCGTTCTCTGACTGGGCCAGGATGAGCCAGTTGTCGAGATAATTCAGAACGCGGATTCCCATCTGTCTCAGCGGGGAAAGAGCCGCATCCATGCACTTCGTAAAAGTGCGAGGAGCTAGGGACAGCCCGAAGGGAAGGACTGTGTATTGATATGCCACTCCCTCGAAGGCGAATCTCAAGAATCGCCTGTGGTGGGGGGCTATCTGGATGTGAAAGTAGGCATCTTTCAGATCCAGCGAAAAGAACCAGTCCCCTGGGCACACTTGCGAGAGGATCTGCTTCAGTGTAATCATCCTGAATGACCGTCTCATGAGAGTGCGGTTCATGTGCCTGAGACCGAGGATGGGCCTTAGGCCGCCATCCTTTTTGGGGACGAGGAAATATCGGCAGTAGAAGCCTGACTCGCTCTGAGCTGGGGGAACAGTACTGGAGACGCAGAGGCCATGAGGCCCAGCATCTTTTGAAACACCTTGAGAGGGTGAGAGGCTCCAATTTTGAATGAGGCCGTGAGCTGCTGAATGGCCAGTGCACGTTCTGGTGCGACTAACACCCTCATTTGGACTGAGTCAAGAACTGTTCCCCTGGAAAGATATCCGTTGGCTGGGGGACAGCGCACTCTTGGCAAAATTGACCCTGAGTCCCAGGCATTCTAAGTGGCTGAGGAGGAAGGATCTGTGAGATAGTAGCTCGTCCTCCGACTGGGCCAGATTGAGCCAGTCATCGAGGTAATTCAGAATGAGGATTCCCATCTGTCTCAGCGGGGAAAGAGCCGCATCCATGCACTTCGTAAAAGTGCGAGGAGCTAGGGACAGCCCGAAGGGAAGGACTGTGTATTGATATGCCACTCCCTCGAAGGCGAATCTCAAGAATCGCCTGTGGTGGGGGGCTATCTGGATGTGAAAGTAGGCATCTTTCAGATCCAGCGAAAAGAACCAGTCCCCTGGGCACACTTGCGAGAGGATCTGCTTCAGTGTAATCATCCTGAATGACCGTCTCATGAGAGTGCGGTTCATGTGCCTGAGACCGAGGATGGGCCTTAGGCCGCCATCCTTTTTGGGGACGAGGAAATATCGGCAGTAGAAGCCTGACTCGCTCTGAGCTGGGGGAACTGTTTCTATGGCTCTTTTTGCCAGCAAATTCATCACCTCGGCACGCAGGACGTGTGCGTCCTTGCTCTGAACCGAGGTGGAGACCACGCCACTAAATCGCGGGGGTCTTCGAGCGAATTGAAGTGAATAACCTTGCTCTATTATCCCCAGAACACACTTTGACACTCCAGGGATGGCCTTCCAGGCGGCTGCGGGTGGGCTCCTCTGGCGGAGACCAATCCAAACCCAGCTCTTGCACAGCTTTAGACAAGACGCGGAAAAGTTCGGTGTCCATGCCCGTGCTGGCAGAGCTGGGCTCCGCAGACGGCAGGGGAGCGGGGTCGAAGGACGAGCCCGACAGCTCCTCCGCATCTGAAGCAGCCAGAGACACACTGTCATCCATGGCGTCGCACTCGCTCCCACCAAACGAGACCAGATCGCTCGCAGCCGCAGAGGGATGCTGGTCCGAGTGAGAGAAGAGGAATGGGGGAAGCCTCTCTATGTGGAGAGAGTGAGGCACGCGGGGGCTCAGCCGGCGTGGGCTCACTCGTCACAGAGCACCGAGATCAGCTCTTGCACAGCTTTAGACAAGACGCGGAAAAGTTCGGTGTCCATGCCCGTGCTGGCAGAGCTGGGCTCCGCAGACGGCAGGGGAGCGGGGTCGAAGGACGAGCCCGACAGCTCCTCCGCATCTGAAGCAGCCAGAGACACACTGTCATCCATGGCGTCGCACTCGCTCCCACCAAACGAGACCAGATCGCTCGCAGCCGCAGAGGGATGCTGGTCCGAGTGAGAGAAGAGGAATGGGGGAAGCCTCTCTATGTGGAGAGAGTGAGGCACGCGGGGGCTCAGCCGGCGTGGGCTCACTCGTCACAGAGCACCGAGATCCTCTGCCCCGCTGCTTTTTCCTCACAGGTTCCTGGGAGGAAGAAAGCGGGAGGGTGCGAGGGGCGAAGTCGCTTTCTGAAAAGAAAGCTATCAACGAGCGCAGAGAGGCGAGACTCATATCCTCGCAATGAGGACATTCCGTCTCGGTAAGTGCAGCTTCAGCGTGGGCAGCGCCCAAGCATGACATGCACTCGCCGTGACCGTCAGCGGCATGCACAGTAGCGGCGTGGCATTTGCAACACCGCCGGAGATTTGCTTAGAAAATGTGCTCTTATAGTCGCCGGATAGCGGCACAGCTGCTGCAGACGCCAAAGGCAGCTGAAGACCGGCAAAGTCAGCCGAACAGAGAGGGTTCTTGATCCGCTGCGAGGCTTGTTCACGGTGAAGACTTCGAGTCTCGTAGAGCGAAGATCTTGTAGTCGTTGCTGAAGGAGAAGAAATCTGAGGATCCTATGGCGAAGTGCACGCTTATATAGCCAGATGCCCCGCCCATTTTGGCGGGTTCTGGCAGGCTGTGTCGCCATAGGCTAATGCAGCTCCACTGCCGAGCCAATGGTTTGTTTTAAATACACTGCACGAACCAATGGTCGTGCAGTTACACTGCATTATTGAAAGGCTTCAGTATTTGGGTTTTCCCCATAGCATCTTAGCAGACGCAGTACGAGTGAAGTATCGATAGGGAACAGGGATAGTGTGGAGCATAAAAACTGATACACAGAAATTGAATGGAGGCCTCATATTATGTAGAATAATTGTTTTTATGCCCAGTGGGCAGCAACAGAAGCCTGGCGCTACAAGCTGGAGCATAGAAGGCTAGAGATTGGAGGCAGTAGTAGTGCATGGCAGATTTAATGGATCTTTTGTTGTTGGAGCAGCTCTTCGGTCTTGTTAGGTAACGGCCATTGTTTGTACTGGAGGGGAGTAACAGCCTAGCTGGTGACACTAAGTGCATCCAAAGGGGTGATTTAAACCTACAGTGTAATGAACTCACTTCAACTCACTGGTAATTGGCAGAGCTCCCGGGGTGCTTGAATGAAAATGACTTCAGAAAAGCCCTGGTCTGGAAGACTCTGGTGTGGCAAAATATGAGTGGGATGGTTACATCAATGTGAGTTTCTGGAAGTGCTCCACAGGCACACAGGAACAGATTCTTACAAGGACACAAAATGGACTTTGCATCCTTGTCTTCCAAAGAGAGCATGATATTGAATGCCATTTCATGCCTTTTCATTCTTTTTCTTCACCTCTGTTTCTCTCTATCTTCATCTCTCTATCTATACTGGTTTGCAACTTACAGAATTTACATAAATATCCAATATTAATAACTATATTTTGCCTAAAAATTCAAAGCAAATGTATTTTTAAGATAACACAAACATTTTCACACAAAATCAAATGATCAAATAATACTGTTGATGTTAGACAAAGATGTTGCTTCAAAGATAAGGTCTCAAATTATTGTTTGCACTTAACACTTGCTTTGACATTTTTTATCCAATTTATTAAATTTAATTGTAGCTTAATTGTTCAAAACTGTCCAGATTCTTTTTGGAGTACCTACATTTGTGTTTGCAACATAATAATTATATATAATTAATATAAATAACTGATTTTAACTATAATTTTACCAAAATGACAAAAAAAATCAAAGCAAGTGGACTTAAGTGTCCAAATTTTTCTGAACTATTGTAGTATATTTGGAGTATATATATTTTTTGCTATATTTGGGTTTGCAACTTATATAGTTTCTATAAATAGCCAATATAAATTACCTAAAATGTGTGCCTTGCCAGCACTTCAGCTTCCTTTAGCAAAGGAAAATCTAGTTACTACTGTTGTTTGCATACTTTAGGGAAACTTTGATTACTTTAGCAAAAATTCAATGTATCTAAAAAAAATGCTAACTCTACAGTTGTTTTCTGCATTTGTGTAGGTGTGTTTCTTAGTGTCGCAAATGTCAAGTGTCATCTTCTCTCGGAGTGTGTGACTGACAGAGAGCCCTCTGTGTGTCACTCTGTCAGTACATCTGCATATTAAAATCAAATTAAGCAGCTGGCCTGAAGCATTTGAAAAGCAGGCCCAGTAGAGGCTAATAATACACCACTGCCTCCTGAGTTATCACCTCACATGCACACACACATCTCCCCAAGGACCAGCCTACTGCCATATCAGCAACAGTGATAACTACAGAAAATGAATCAGTAACAGGGATTTTAAAAGTGTGTAGTAAAAGTAATGATATGCATTTGAGCACACTTTACCTTTGAAGTGTAGCTGTGGCATTTTGCGCAACAGAATTATCGAGCAGGAGTAGGGATGCATGATATTGGATTTTTGCCGATATCCGATATGCCGATATGCCGATACCGATATATTTCCTTTTGTTTGGAAACAACACCAAGTCTCTCCTGTGTGGAAATTATAAGCTAATTATTTTTGATTTTGGTTAGTTTTTAACAAGAACTTATTTGTTAGAATTAAATAAACAATAATGCAGTTCTCTTATAAAAACAGTACATTGAAGCTTTGAAAATAACCATAAATAAACTATATATCAATCGCTGCATTTTTTTTCAGAAAGATGCAGTATTAACTTTAACATTTTATTTTAAGATTAAACATTTGTAGATGGTCTAAAGCAAAACAGTTGTAAAAATTCTGAAAATATTTTAGAGATCATAATTTGTTTAAAAAATATAACATATTACACATTAATGAATAAATCAACATATATATAATTATTTAATTTATAAGTGTCATGTTTGTGATTTTTTTTATTCATGTAAGCCAGTGGTTCTCGAATTCAAAATGTGACTCACCATGCTGAACACAATTTTTAAAAATACTTTGTTTTACAATTCATTTGTCTAAAATATAAAAATAAGGAGAAGCCTAAAACAGGCCCGAGGCCCTGCCCGCGTCTGAACTATGACGTGAAATTGTCTCGAAGCCCAGCCCGAGGGGCGTAAAAAAGTCGGGGCCTGTCGGTCCCGGGCTGAAATGCAGGGCTCTAGCTCTGATCTAGCAGCACACAGAAAACGATTTGACTGGAAATTTATCAGTCCTGTGGCAAGCAGCAGCAGTTGTTGATAGTGTTGGAAGAAAAATGTATTTTTAATTGCTATCCTTTTCCTCTTCCGTTTTTTTCAGATGCTTTCCTTTAGTTCTGCTTTGTCTGACTCTTTCGCTGTTTGTCATTTGCTTCAAAATGTGCCACATCCATGTGATGACAACATGTGAAGACGCCATCTTGAATACCCAAAATCCACTGCTGCACAGAAAGCTGGGGTCTGAGTCCTTATAAAGTTGTGGTGTGAACAAGAAAGGGTCTGAGATCTCTTCATTGCTGAAGAGGACCAAAAAAAGAACTGGGTTCTCTTTTGAGTCCACTAGATTGTGAACACCAAAAGGACTGAGGTCACTTTCGGCTGGTTCCCTTTCTGGTTCACTTTAAGTGAACTGGGTTTGGTTCTTTTAAAACGAACTATATGTGAAAACACCCTGAGACTTGCATCATGCAGTCACTTGTGCTCAGACAGCACATGAGCAGGTGGTAATCACAACAGTGTCCATTTAGATTACAGTGTTAAACGCTGCTCTGATGGATTACATTTCATGGCCCATTTAGCTTATGGTTGGCAAGAAAATGCAAAAGCGAGACTTGCACTTGGACCATAGTGCGGCCCGGTGGAAAAAAAGGTTGAGAACCACTGATGTAAGCTATAGTTTCTGACCTTTAAATCAGAATGATTGTGAACACCAAAAGGACTGAGGTCACTTTCGGCTGGTTCCCTTTCTGGTTCACTTTAAGTTAACTGGGTTTGGTTCTTTTAAAACGAACTATGGGAAACCTAAGGGTGTTTTCACACTTGGTCCTTTTCAGGAGTCTGAGCGCGGTTCGCGTGATTTTTGGCCCATATGTGAACACTCCAAACGATCTCAGACCCCTCGAAGCGAACCGAAACGAGACCATCTCGGGAGGTGGTCTGAGTACGGTTCGCTTTCGGCTAAAGGTACGGTTCGCTAAAAATGTGCGTTGTGAACACAAATCGGCCCGGGGTCACTTGATTTTTCCATTTGAGAATTCCAATGTAGTTTGGCCATCAGATGTTTCCGTACAAATCAGCTGTTCATAGTGGCTGCTTCTTCTGGCAGATCTCTACAAATTGTTCGCTCACAACGTACACTTGTTTATTTTAATTTCAATAATAGTGTATACACTCTCTTTAGCGTTTATTGTTTCAACTGTCAAAAACACCCATGGTTCACATAAACAGTTGGTTTTGTCTCAATCGAATGTAAACATCTGGGAAAGAAATCGCATGTGTATCAACTGATCTGTGCAGTATGTAGTTCTAGTACAGCAGCCTAAAATGAGAATCAGTAGAATCTATTATTCA
>NW_015541051.1:718210-723196 GCF_001515605.1 Sinocyclocheilus anshuiensis | reverse complement strand
GGGTATATGTGAACAAGCCATGTGATCTCAGACCCCCCTGAGGTGGTCTGAGTACGGTTCGTTTGTGGGTCCGTTTGTGGTTCGATATCTTCGTGATATGCGAAAGCAATGAGATCCCGGTCCGCTTTGCGTTTCGTTTCGACACGTGTACCTGGAGGCTTGCCATACCTGCAGCCATGTTACGTCACTGATAATAACAACAAAACTATATATTAATAAATGAATAAAAATTATTACAGTTCAAAAGACAATATGTAATTATGTAGTTTTCTGTTTATGAAACGTTTCTATACTAACCGTTCAAATGAAAGCTGAAACGTCGCAAGCAGCAGCAGTTGTTGATAGTGTTGGAAGAGCATTTTCTTTTCAGTTGCTATCCTTTTCCTCTTCCGTTTTTTCAGATGCTTTCCTTTAGTTCTGCTTTGTCTGACTCTTTCTCTGTTTGTCATTTGCTTCAAAATGTGCCACATCCATGTGATGACAACATGTGAAGACGCCATCTTGAATACCCAAAATCCACTGCTGCACAGAAATCTGGGGTCTGAGTTCTTATAAAGTTGTGGTGTGAAAAAGAAAGGGTCTGAGATCTCTTCATTGCTGAAGAGGACCAAAAAAAGAACTCCCATGGTTCACATAAACACAGTTGGTTTTGTCTCAATCGAATGTAAACATCTGGGAAAGAAATCGCATGTGTATCAACTGATCTGTGCAGTATGTAGTTCTAGTACAGCAGCCTAAAATGAGAATCAGTAGAATCTATTATCCATACGATTAATAATATGCATTTTATTTATTTTTTTCATTTGATTAGTTCATTTCTTACTGAAATGCTGCATTTAAGGATACCTGTACTGTACCTGAAAAATTTAAAACAGTTTATATTTAATTTTATTTGTGCAATTTTTTTTTTTTCTCTCTCTCAATGTCAGCATGCCTTTTTCGCTGGTCCTTAAAAAGTCTTACATTTAATTGTATCAAATTCAAGGCCATAAAAAGTACAATGGGGACGGAAAGACAATTGCCATATAGCTTAATGTGATGATTAAAATGAAAAAGGCTATGATTTCATTGGATAAATATGAGCGCCGCACGTTTCAAAGTCTATCTTTATGCAGTTCTGAAAGCGCCACATGCTGGCACAGAATGAATTTGCATTTTTTAACAGCCTTCTGCTGGTTTAAAATAATAATTGATATTAAACCAACCATTAAACCATTACTATAATAACTGATACATTTGATTTTTGACTCTTTTCTTAAAAATGGCTTGAAATTTGAAAGGCTAAAATTTGAAAATTTATTTCATTTTATTATTTTTTATATATATTTTTTTTTTTTTTTGTGAAAACCTGTAACTGTAAATCATGCTTTTTACAGTCATTTTACAGTTTAATATGTTACCATTGACATTGCCCCACCCCACTCATATGGCATTAATTTTATCTGTGCAGGTCTTAAAAATAGTCTTAAAGTCTTAAATTTCAGCTTAAAAATCCTGCAGAAACCCTGTGTGCTATAAAATAAATGCGATGACATAAACAAGGAAAACAGTTCAAAATAAATATTGCAAAGGTGTACGAAACTTATATTTTTGTGCAAAAGATAAAAATATTCCAGTTTTGGAGGCCATAATGTCAGCCTTCAAACACGGAATTGGACTAGATCCAAAAAGCAACAGTCTGAACACAAAGAGGTCTGAGACACCATAACTGCTTAAGTGGACCAAAAAAGGATCTGAGTCCTCTTACAGGAACTGTGATAGTGTGAACACAAAGAAAACTGGGTCCTTTTTCACTTGGTCCACCTCTTGGCCCACTTAAAGGGGTCTGGGTTCAGTTCTTTTAAAGAGGACTCAAGTGCGAAAACACCCCAAATGTTATTTGTGTATTTTACTTTCATTAGAAGTAGGCCAACAGCGCCCCCTACGGAATTAAAACCCCTTACCGAACTAGCATTAGAACCTGGGGAGGCTGCCGCTGCTGCCACTGCACGTGCTATTACTGTTGACTCTATCACACACCAAACACGTACGTGCATTCTCAGCTTAAATGCAGCGATCTAAATCAGTGAATCTAATCATCATTCCGGCAAAACTTTGCTTCAAGAATGAGCCAAACTGCTGACTTGATCTAATCGCTACACACCCTGAGCACATGTGAGTTATTAATGTATTCCTCTTATCGGCAAGACATATCGGCATAATTTTTTATATCGGGCCGATGCCAGTATTTACATTTAAAGCCATTATCGGCCGATTCCGATATCATTCAGACAATATCGTGCATCCCTAAGCAGGAGTCATTCCTTTTGAAACATGTTCATGTTTTGATTATTTATTATGTGCAATGCTGATGAAATTAGAGGGAACTCACAAGAATTACTACTGTCATCCTTAGTCCCATCAAGAGATCCATCTGGGTTCATCTGCAAGTAGTATCCCTGCCTGCAATATAACCTGGTCACTATACCCTTGAGCTGGGGATCTGTGGAGAAAGACAGAAAACATAATTAACAAAGCACTTCTTATAGATGAACTACAGGCTATAGACACTACAAATGCACATGTTTGTGTAATCTACCAATACATGTAAAAATAAAAAATGTAAAGTTACAGTCAACCCAAAAATGTCATCATTTATTCACCCTTATGTCATTCCAACCCTGTATGCATTCTTACTTCTACAAAACACAAAAGAAGATATTTTGAAGAACACTGTGTATCAAGTAACAGTGGAGCCCATTGACTTCCACTGTATGGACAAAATATCTTAATAATAATTTAATTTTAATTCATAATAATAATTTATGCATTTAGCAGATGCTTTTATCCAAAGCAACTTACAGTGCATTCAGGCTATACATTTTTTACCAATATGTGTGTTCCCTGGGAATCGAACCCACAACCTTTTGCACTGTTAACGCAATGCTCTACCACTGAGCCACAGGAACACTTTTTTTATGTTCCACAGAACAAAGAAAGTGCTGTGCAGCAACTTTAATATGAAATAGACTCCAAAGTGCCCTCTTTAGCCAGGCCTGATAAAGATGTATCTTGACCATGTGATGTCAAATTCCATACAAAAAAACAAATCCTTTTTTAACAATATAAAGCATATTGTTAAATTAATGCGATGACATAACTGTAAAACAGGACAGTAGAAGATACAAAAATAATTCAAGGTGATATCAACAGGGAGCTTAACAGAAAAATCAGTGAGGTAACCAGGCAAGTGATCTCAGTCTTCACATGAACAGTTTGAGTAGCACTGTAATCTGATTGCTAAACAGAAGGGGATGGTTTGATGATTACAACTTTTGTGTGCACAAATTGTCACAGGTCTGTTTTTGGACAGAATTTAACGGATTTTACAATGTCGTACATACTGCAGTAAAAATGAAGATAAAGGAAACGGTGTCAACTTTTGTGTTCCTTTTGACTTCTTGCTTAGAACAGTAAGAGAAACAGTTTTTTCATCTGAGAGTGGAGATCTAAAGGAAATAACAAACCAAAGAATGTTCTATCAAAACACTGTCCTTTACTTCAGAGTTCATACATGCATAGCTACACTGTTTTTCGAGATGTGTTTGCTCAGGAGTACTGTATCGCTAATGGAACATCAGATGTGTGCATACTAGATGGTGGTTATTCAAAAAGACACACAACAGCAGTTTGCAATGTGGGAACTCAACTAAATACAGTAGACGTGGCGAAAGAGCATTCACAACCCTCTACATTGCGAGTAAATCACTCGCATATGCGACTAAACACTAGTACCACCACTCAGAAAACATTCAAAATTAGAGAGACTATCACTTGTTCATCGTCTTTTGTTATTTATCTTATTTCATGCCCATGTGGTCTACAGTATATTGGCAAGACTAATCGTCAATTAAAGACCCGTATCAACGAGCACAGGAGCTCTATTAGAAGGATGGACATTCATTCTCCTGTAGCCAGACATTTTGTGGATGCTGACCATAAACTCAGTGATATGAGATTACAGGTATTCAGAGATTGATCAGTTCAAGAAGAGGTGGTGATTCTAACAAAAGACTGTTACAAGCTGTCACAACCTTGGGAAGCTAAGTGGATCTATTATATGGACTGTGTATATCCGAAAGGATTAAATGAAGAACTTCAATTGTCTTGTTTTTTATGAACAGTACTTTTGTTAACTCCAACAGACAACCATTGTTCTCTAATTTGATGTAAATTATCCATTGCTCTACATATACACACATTGTGGGGTTTTTTTTTGTTTGTTTTTTTTTTCCTCTGTGTGTGTCCTAATTGATCATGTGATCTCTTTCATTATCATGTGATTCCTTAAATTAAGATGGCTTCTAGTTCTAACACTGTTAGCTTGGCATTGAAAATGGTCAACATGTGACCGAAACGTTTGCCTTGTTTTATTCAGTTAATTGCATATATTGTTCTCATCTCGCTTGTGATGCTTTAATGTTTGAATTTCCGGACTCTTTTCAAGCTCTTCATCTTTGGGTAACCTTTTTTGGTCTACGCACTTCAGTTGGATTTTTCTGAAGGCGCGGTGAGTCTCTGGCTGCATCTCAATGGATGCGCAGCGCACCTGTGTTTGTGTATTTGACATACCGTAAACTCTAGTGTGAAGGTGCACAACTCGCCGTCGCTTTCTCTCACACGCGCAAAGTGAGAGAGACAGAGCGAGCGAGAGTCTTACATAACATGCAGAATTGATGTAACATTTTTTTTCCGATCGAGTGGCCCATGGTGGCGGTGGGGTTATGGTATGGGCAGGCGTATGTTATGGACAACGAACACAGGTGCATTTTATTGATGGCATTATGAATGCACTGTAACAAGATCCTGAGGCCCATTGTTGTGCCATTCATCCGCGACCATCACTTCATGTTGCAGCATGATAATGCCCGGCCCCATGTTGCAAGGATCTGTACACAATTCCTGGAAGCTGAAAACATCCCAGTTCTTGCATGGCCAGCATACTCA
>NW_015541051.1:709919-718191 GCF_001515605.1 Sinocyclocheilus anshuiensis | reverse complement strand
CAGGCCACAATCAACAACCTGATCAACTCTATGCGAAGGAGATGTGTTGCACTGCGTGAGGCAAATGGTGGTCACAACACAAACTGACTGGTTTTCGGACCCCCCCCCGGACCCCCCAATACAGTAAAACTGCACATTAGACAGATTTAGACAGATTTGTGAACAATATTTGAGAGAAATAGGCCTATATATAAAATAGTTAATTTTATTTAATTATATTTTCTCTATAGCGCCAGATCACAACAGAAGTAATTCAAAGTTACCTTTCCTATAGAACAGGTCTATACCTTCTTCTTTTATTAAGCAAACTAAATAGCCTTGTGTTTTTTATCTTATTTACACGAGGGCATGTCATTTCGGTCTCTACGTTATGGTCGCACTCTCTGTATCATGCACAGGCGCGCACTAGGGGTGTGTGTAGGGGTATATATATATAGTATAGTATAGTATAGCATTTCAGTCTGGCGAATAAACCAAAATATTTACTAGCCAATGGCGATTCAATTGCCAAGGTGTCCGTAGAGGGTTGATTCAAAAGCAGCACCAAGCATTCACAATAAATTATCTCATTCCAAGTCTTCTGAAGCATTAGACAGGGAGATGCATTGCTCCAGGTTTGACATCAATTATTGTGTCTTCAAATAAATCACAATGTACCAAGTTTGAATATGCAGACATTAGCTAAATTTGTGTTTCACAAGGAAAGAAAGCCATAAATGTTTGGAATGACATGAGGGAGAGTAAATGATGAAAGAATATTCATTTTTGGGGGAAATACCGCTTTAAGATTGTAAATGTACTCTGCGCAAATTGTAAAACAATAGTGTGAAACAACAACAAAAACAAAACATACTACCGTTGGTTGTTTAACTCTGGGGAGGCTGGATTGTGCTTTAGCAAACACTGCCTGGGGGTAATTACATAAATAGATGCGAGTGACACCATTTTCAAGAGACAGGAAGGAAAAAAGGAGGATTTCTTACAGCATAAAATGCTGTAGCCTCATTTGGCTATAAGGGTCTCCTGTGATACACTTAACCAGCCTTGCTGTGCTTAACTCCAGGCTGGTAAACAAATAACTGCCTTGTCATATTGATGTAGGTACAATGCTGCTGTTTACCGTTGGCCTGCTGCCCTGGATTTGCCTGTGTTAGGCCAGGGTATAGCCGAAGAAACTGGCACATCAAAGGTGGAGAGAGAAAACGAATGAGAGGGTGAGAGAAAAGAACAAAAGGAAGGAGAAGGTGAGTTTAAAGGGAAAGAGAGATACAAAGAATGTTAATCACAGTGCTGCTTTATTATATCTGCCTCCACCTACACAGTGATACTGCTGAGACAGCATCCTGAGATGCTTAAAGACAGCAAAGAGCTCCCAAGCATTTACTTACAGAAAAAAAACAAAAGAACAATCAAAGAGATGGGCATGAGCTACAGTTCCATATGCATCCCCAAATGTTCACATGCAATATTTAGAGGATGTAAGGAAAATTAGATTTGTACATTTTCTGAAGAAAATGTAAGTGGTGCCTGCCCATGCAAAACTCACCACCATAACATGCCAGGATGTTGCTACATGTGGTTGTAAAAGTGTTCCGACTCTTTTTTTAGCATGTTGCTTTGCAGTTGCTAAGGTGTTCTGAGTGGTTCCCAAGGTGTTGATATATGTTGCTAAGATGTTCTGTGTTGTTTTGCATGTTGCTACGTAATAGATTGGATGTTTTGAGTGGTGCTAGGGCTTTGCTAGAGTGATATGGCTGGTTGCTGGACCAAGTCAAAAGAGCCAACCTTCTAGTGTCTATGATATTCTGGTCTCTAGATATGGCTTAGTTCCCTCTTTTAAAGGGCACCTATTATGCCCCTTTTTACAAGATGTAATATTGGTCTTGGGTGTCTCCATAATGTGTCTGTGAAGTTTCAGCCCAAAATACCCAACAGATTATTTATTATAACAGCTGGAAAATGACATTTTTGGGGTGTGTCTAAAAAAAGAGCTGTTTTGGAGTGTATCGCTTTAAATGCAAATGAGCTGCATATTCCCGCCCCGTCTCCAGAAGAGGGCGTCACGTATACGTCTCTCTGCATTGCATATCTACAGCAATAAACAGCCGGTAGAAGCAACATAACAGAGCGAGAGAATCTGTGTTTAGCTGTACATATGGGAAGCCAAATGCACAGAAAGTGGGATGAAAAAGCGCGATGTTACAGAGCTCGCGCTGCGCTGACCTGTCATCGGCACGGATCAATGGACTGAGCCACGCGACCGCACTATCGAACGAATCTCACTCTATGAACAGCGAGAACTAATCTCACAAGCACGGTGCTGATCAGTTAACAAATATTTAATGTACGCACACAAATACGGTTAGAACACTAAGCACTATAACGACGTGACATTCACAAAGGAGTCTGGAGTGATACACGTATTTAGGTAGATTTTGAGGTGCATTACCTTGAAAAATTAAAGTAATCCACAGCGTCCTCAGCAGCTCAGATGTTGGGAGAAAATGAAGACTCTTATGTTCAGCCTTACATCCAAACACAGAGCATTGGGATTGCTTGCGAGACACTGTTGACGTTACAGCTGCTCGAGCGCGGAGAAAAAGGAGGACAGCGTACAACCGCTGAGGGCAGAAACTATCGCAATGCAGGGCTGTCAATCAAGCCCCGTGGCCCGGCCCTATACAATGTGACGTCACACTGCATGAGAATCAAAATGGCAGGCATATTAAGACTGACTTGGGTTAAAGGGGATTAAAAAATGAGGAGTGGGTGGATTTTTATCATTGTAGGGTGGTTGTGTTCACACACTGCCAACACACATTTATGTCCAAACACCATGTAAAAGTGGATTTTGCATAATAGGTGCCCTTTAATGTAAGTCTATTGTTGGACTTTTTTTCAACTGTTTTACTACCAGGGAAAAATAATGGAAAAGTAATAGTACAAGTCTCTTCAACAAGCCATCCAATTTTAAGAAGAACTGCAGCTCAAATGGTTCAGGATGAGTTTTGAAACTTTATCTCTACATATTAGAAAAAGCAAAAATCAATCTAAATAAATGGCATCCAGAAAATCAATTAAGTGCATTAATGTAACATACAGAACATTCATCTCTCACTGCCTCTTTCCATGAAAATACTTGGAATTCTCATGTGTTTTCAAAACTTTTTGATATTTTGATTTTTTTTTTTTTGTACATGCAGTGGAAGTCAATGGGTTTCAATGCTATTTGTCATTCTTCAAAATACCTTTTTTTGTGATCAACAGAAGAAAGAAATTCATTCAGATTTAAAACGACATGACGGTGAAAAAATGTTGACAGAATTTTCATTTTTTGATGGACTATCCCTTATCTTATATTATATTAACTTTACCAACTGCTTTGCCACACTGAGTGTAAAGAATCAAGCATTGTGACTTCTGAAAATTCTATAAATAAATTTTTAAAGATGATGGATGCTCATAACATTCATCCTGATATAAAGTTAGCTGCAGGTGCATGGTTTCGTTTGTTTGGTGGAGAGAGAGACAGAAGGAGACAGACCTCATGTGATTGACCCACTATAGACTTTCAGGAACAGGAGAAGGGCTTTTCCAGCTTTTGTAAGCACACTCACAATGTTCACAGTCACAGGAAAGACTGAGAAAGGGCTGCTATTACATTATATATTGGAACTACTAGTTTTATGAAATTCATACTCTCTTCTACAAATGTATATAATATATATTTATATATAATATATATATATAATATATATACTATATAAGGTGTATGAGTGAGTGTGTGTGTGTGTGTGTGTGTGTATATACCGTATATCAAGGCTCGAAATTGCGACCATGATTTTAGATTGGTTAATATTAGCTGTCAATCACTCAGTCACTGCTTTCCACTGACAGGTGACAGGGAGCTAACTACCGCGGAAAATGCAAAGGGCTGAAGAAGAGAGAAAATTAAAAGAAACACTGACAGATTTCTTTTGTAAACCACCTAAAGTTACAAATAATGGTACTGGTGATAGCGATCATGTGGTGAATGTTGATCCACCAGCCGAAAAGAAGGCGTACAGTTTTCAGAGAGAATGGTTGAAAGACTTCCAGATGAGTGGCTCCGCTATGAAAATGCACTGTGCTCTATGCACTGCATTCACTTTAAAGCCTGTGGGACAGAGTTTGCAGGTAACACTAACAGCGTTCGCCACCGAATCTACACATTCGTAATTGTTGTTTTAACGATGTGCAATTTGACATTATCGAGTATATTGCAAAAACCAAACAAACACCTACAGAGAGTGTACTCATACATGACGTGATGAAGTCTAGTAGGTTAGACTTAGACACCATATTTCCTGTGTTTGCTCTATTTCGACAACAAAAATAATTCCAACCAAAGCCACAGCACTGTTTTGCGTCTCTGTGCAACATGATGGCGTTTCGTTCCTGAATGCATCAACCGTTTAAATGATTAGGTTCAATCACAGTGACTCACTTATTAACAGTGGCTTGCTGCCACCTACTGGTGGTTTTAGTTTCACATTTAAAGTATCTTTTCTTTTTTTTTTTTTTTTTAATTTCAAAAATCAGTATTCAACGTTTTATGTTTACAGTATTAAAACATATGCAGGTTAAATGCATTCATGTCCTGCATTAAGCAGTGTGTAAATGCATCTAAATGGTACAAAATTCAAATTCAAATTCAAAGATGATTTTGATGATTTAATTTGCTTGATAACAGCCCCAAATGTTTTATTATTCTAATTGACTGATTAAATGTAAGAATTTGACTGAAATGATGATGCACACTTTAAGAAAAAAAAATGGCTTACTTGTAAAAATGACCATAAAAGGTAAAAATCAATTTAAACTTATTGGAAAAGATTAAATTCTATCACTGCTGTGAACTGACCACCACACAGAATATGAAGAATATCAAAGTCAGCTGTCCACGGTAGTCCTTAAGACTACCAGCACAATAACACAAGATCAGCACAATAACACGCTCAGCAAAATATTGTCTAATTATCGTTATCGATAAAATCCTGAAAAATATCGAGATATAATTTTTTTGTCAATATCGCACACCCCCAGCTGCCTGCCGTTCCGCGCAATTGGCAGAGATGGATGTAAAAATTAACACCGCATACACCATCCTAACCCTCGCCAAAGAGGAGCTCTCTCTATGTGTTTAAAAAAACTCAGATTAACTTAGGTGGCTTACGAAATAAATCTGTCAAGTGTTCTTTCATTTTCTCTCTTTTCTCTCTTCTTCAGCCATTTGCATTTCCCACAGTAGTTAGCTCCCTGTCACTTGACAGCGGAAAGCAGTGACTGGGTGATTGACAGCTAATATTAACCAATCTAAAATCTGCATTAAAGTTAAGAATGTAAAGATGAAATCTGTTAATATATAATTTGTAGTTATATATGTAGTTAATGCTCATAAATTTTTGGTGGGTGCTCCTACATTTTTGCTGGTGCTCCTAACTTTTTAAAGTTGGGAGCACCAGTGCTACCAAGTAAAAAAGTTCATTTCGAGCCCTGTATATATACACACACACACACATATATATACAGTACATATAGACATAAATATAAATATATGTATGTAGACACACACACACACACACACTATTCCTCTCACCTCTGTAAATAACAATGAATATCACTTCATATATCACTATGTGGTGGAACGTGGTGGAAGTCAAACGTGCAAAACCGAAAAGTAATTTAGTCATTATAAGCGAATTGACATCAAGCTCAGTAATTTACACAGTCAAGAACAAGCACCACCTTACACTCAAGTCTAAAGGAGGCACTATGCACTTTCAGTCAGAACTAATTGAGTGTATGCAAGATTCATCAGATTTTTTAATGAGACTTAGCATAGAGAGAGATTAAAAGCTAGTCTCCACTGGTGGTCTTCCATTCCACTGAGCATTCTAATTGGACGCAAAACGTAACGTCCAAACAGCGTGTTGAACCATGTCTTGCCGGGAAGAATCTCTGTCATATTTATCACTTATCCGGATAATTAGCATCAGAGCACTGAACTTTCACAGTGGATGAATGCAGAAGCACAAAATGACAATAAATACTGCAAAACAATCTAATTTCATTGCACTTAATTGATAAAGATGGCTAAATGATTTCTGCACCCTTCCTAGCTCACTACATGCTTTTAGCGAAACTTTAATACAAGGTTAGAGTTATACGTTTTGCTATATAAGAACCTTTCACCTACTAAATTTATAAATTGAGTTTGCAGCAGAACATTTTAGTGAGCAATCACTTCACAACGTTTATTTTTTTCATGGCCAAGGGACATAAAATGTCCTGTGGAGTAAAAAGGATTAAAATTGCTACATGGCAGCACTCTGAGATGCAATCAAACAGATAACCTCCCTGTTTTGAACACAAGAGATTTTAAATAAATGAAAGATGCACTTATTTTTACCGGCTTGATGGAGACCTTTCATGTCTGGAAATGTTTTTCAGATTTTTTTTTCTGAGGTCATGGACATTAACAAACAACTCAACCTCCTCCTTTTGTTAGAATTGTGCCATTCAGACATGGACGGCTCAAAATGGCATATGGGTCCAGTCCAGCATCTAAATTAGCTGGAATAAATATACCAACTGTCGTCAATTTCAATATCTGACCTATAGGAAGCATTATTCTGAGATATCAATATCCCAGCCTAAAGTCATTTGCAGTTTTACAAATGTTGTTTGCCACATTGTACAATATCACCCCAGTGAGATCTTGGGTAAAAGCTAAAACAGACTGTGCATCAACAACTGTCAGACTGTATAATGTGCATTTTAGTTAAGACTTTGGTCACAGCTTACAGCATTGACTGGGCATTTAAAGTTAACAGTCTGTGTCCATTTTGACATCTTAAATTTAAATGGTACCTTACAAACCAAAGTAAGACCTTGTGTAGAAAAATCTTTGCTTGAAAATATTAAGATGTTCTCCGACACACACATATATTATCATCTGCTGTTACTATAGAACCTTCATTTAATTTTGCCCTATGAGCCAAGAATGATCCCTAAAATTTGTCTCTGAAGACACAATCATGAAAAAAAAAAAAGTAAAGTGAGTTTACTTGGGTCTATCACTAGTGTTATTTACACATTTACAGAACTCTCTAATAATCAGCACGATAATCCTGAATCAATGCAACATGACACATATCTCTGTAATGATCTGGTCACGCCAATGCCTTGTCAATAATAGCATTCTGCTTGAGAGTCTAGAAAGTCAAATAAATCAATATGAAACAGTATATAAGGACTGTTCCTTGTTCAGGGCTCTACGCTTACTTTTCTTTTTAGGAGCACGTTCAAAATTTTAGGAGCACCTTCTAATCAATAATCCAAAATTTTATTAAAAATTAGCCTTCCCATTACGAGGTGATATTTGACTCCTTAAAGTGATTTACAGTGGAATTTTGTTTTTACCTTTGTAATGGCATTTTTCTAACTTTATTAAAAGTATGTCATCTTTTGTCAAATTCTTTAAAAATTATATTTTATAAGATTTTTAAACATTTTAATTAAAACGACAGAATAAGAACAAGTAGAATAAGAAACAAGTTAAAAATCAAATGAAATCAGTATTAACAAAATTTGTAGAGGTGGCACAGACGAACACAAAAGTGGCTTGGTGTACTTTCAGACATTTAATGAGGCTCAGAGGTGGCATGAGTGCAATTAAATCCATAAATTCATGATGAGATTAATGTTTTAAATATAAAATTTTGAATATAGAAATATTAAATGATTTAAATAATTGAAAAGATACTTTAAAAATTTAACTAAAGCTGCCAGCAGGTGGCGGCAAATCACTGATTTTATCACTGAATCATTCATTCAATTGATTCATTCGAACGGCTGATTCATTCAGGAATGAAGCAAGTGACTGTCTTTATGAATCGGTAATCATGAATCACTGACTCACTAGATTCGTTTAAAAACGCCCGTTCATTCGTAAACGAAACACCGCTGTGTTTGAATGGAGATGCTCAGCGGCTTCACTGTGTCTTTGTTTTAAACTATATTCGACGAAGAAATAGAGCAAAATCAGACAATAGTGTTATAGTCAGACAATGTAAGTCACTTAATATTAACTTCTTGTTTATTTAATTTTATTGTATTAAATCATTATCACATTTACAAACTCCTTTAAAAATCATTAAAAGCTGTCACTCATCTTAGTTCATCGCGATCTCACATTTATAATCAACGAAGCTCTCTACACTGCGCAATG
>NW_015541051.1:676257-708990 GCF_001515605.1 Sinocyclocheilus anshuiensis | reverse complement strand
AGGGCATTCTGTCACTGCATGATTCAATTAAAATACATTTAGAATTATCACAAAATTCAAGATATGGGGACAGAAACTTTATATATTTATATAATCTCATATAGTTAATCAATATCGCACAAAGAGTGCCGTTTTTTTCTCCAAATGATTACAAACGTAATATTGATTTTTTACAACAGTTCAGAAAACAAGTTAATTAAGAGACTTAGGTTATAGACATCCTGTGTCCTGTGTTTGCTCTATTTCGACAACAAAAATAATTCCAACCAAAGCCACAGCACTGTTTTTGTGCAACATGCAACATGATGGCGTTTCGTTCCTGAATGCATCAACCGTTTAAATGATTAGGTTCAATCACAGTGACTCACTTATTAACAGTGGCTTGCTGCCACCTACTGGTGGTTTTAGTTTCACATTTAAAGTATCTTTTCTTTTTTTTTTTTTTTATAATTTCAAAAATCAGTATTCAACGTTTTATGTTTACAGTATTAAAACATATGCAGGTTAAATGCATTCATGTCCTGCATTAAGCAGTGTGTAAATGCATCTAAATGGTACAAAATTCAAATTCAAATTCAAAGATGATTTTGATGATTTAATTTGCTTGATAACAGCCCCAAATGTTTTATTATTCTAATTGACTGATTAAATGTAAGAATTTGACTGAAATGATGATGCACACTTTAAGAAAAAAAAATGGCTTACTTGTAAAAATGACCATAAAAGGTAAAAATCAATTTAAACTTATTGGAAAAGATTAAATTCTATCACTGCTGTGAACTGACCACCACACAGAATATGAAGAATATCAAAGTCAGCTGTCCACGGTAGTCCTTAAGACTACCAGCACAATAACACAAGATCAGCACAATAACACGCTCAGCAAAATATTGTCTAATTATCGTTATCGATAAAATCCTGAAAAATATCGAGATATAATTTTTTTGTCAATATCGCACACCCCCAGCTGCCTGCCGTTCCGCGCAATTGGCAGAGATGGATGTAAAAATTAACACCGCATACACCATCCTAACCCTCGCCAAAGAGGAGCTCTCTCTATGTGTTTAAAAAAACTCAGATTAACTTAGGTGGCTTACGAAATAAATCTGTCAAGTGTTCTTTCATTTTCTCTCTTTTCTCTCTTCTTCAGCCATTTGCATTTCCCACAGTAGTTAGCTCCCTGTCACTTGACAGCGGAAAGCAGTGACTGGGTGATTGACAGCTAATATTAACCAATCTAAAATCTGCATTAAAGTTAAGAATGTAAAGATGAAATCTGTTAATATATAATTTGTAGTTATATATGTAGTTAATGCTCATAAATTTTTGGTGGGTGCTCCTACATTTTTGCTGGTGCTCCTAACTTTTTAAAGTTGGGAGCACCAGTGCTACCAAGTAAAAAAGTTCATTTCGAGCCCTGTATATATACACACACACACACATATATATACAGTACATATAGACATAAATATAAATATATGTATGTAGACACACACACACACACACACTATTCCTCTCACCTCTGTAAATAACAATGAATATCACTTCATATATCACTATGTGGTGGAACGTGGTGGAAGTCAAACGTGCAAAACCGAAAAGTAATTTAGTCATTATAAGCGAATTGACATCAAGCTCAGTAATTTACACAGTCAAGAACAAGCACCACCTTACACTCAAGTCTAAAGGAGGCACTATGCACTTTCAGTCAGAACTAATTGAGTGTATGCAAGATTCATCAGATTTTTTAATGAGACTTAGCATAGAGAGAGATTAAAAGCTAGTCTCCACTGGTGGTCTTCCATTCCACTGAGCATTCTAATTGGACGCAAAACGTAACGTCCAAACAGCGTGTTGAACCATGTCTTGCCGGGAAGAATCTCTGTCATATTTATCACTTATCCGGATAATTAGCATCAGAGCACTGAACTTTCACAGTGGATGAATGCAGAAGCACAAAATGACAATAAATACTGCAAAACAATCTAATTTCATTGCACTTAATTGATAAAGATGGCTAAATGATTTCTGCACCCTTCCTAGCTCACTACATGCTTTTAGCGAAACTTTAATACAAGGTTAGAGTTATACGTTTTGCTATATAAGAACCTTTCACCTACTAAATTTATAAATTGAGTTTGCAGCAGAACATTTTAGTGAGCAATCACTTCACAACGTTTATTTTTTTCATGGCCAAGGGACATAAAATGTCCTGTGGAGTAAAAAGGATTAAAATTGCTACATGGCAGCACTCTGAGATGCAATCAAACAGATAACCTCCCTGTTTTGAACACAAGAGATTTTAAATAAATGAAAGATGCACTTATTTTTACCGGCTTGATGGAGACCTTTCATGTCTGGAAATGTTTTTCAGATTTTTTTTTCTGAGGTCATGGACATTAACAAACAACTCAACCTCCTCCTTTTGTTAGAATTGTGCCATTCAGACATGGACGGCTCAAAATGGCATATGGGTCCAGTCCAGCATCTAAATTAGCTGGAATAAATATACCAACTGTCGTCAATTTCAATATCTGACCTATAGGAAGCATTATTCTGAGATATCAATATCCCAGCCTAAAGTCATTTGCAGTTTTACAAATGTTGTTTGCCACATTGTACAATATCACCCCAGTGAGATCTTGGGTAAAAGCTAAAACAGACTGTGCATCAACAACTGTCAGACTGTATAATGTGCATTTTAGTTAAGACTTTGGTCACAGCTTACAGCATTGACTGGGCATTTAAAGTTAACAGTCTGTGTCCATTTTGACATCTTAAATTTAAATGGTACCTTACAAACCAAAGTAAGACCTTGTGTAGAAAAATCTTTGCTTGAAAATATTAAGATGTTCTCCGACACACACATATATTATCATCTGCTGTTACTATAGAACCTTCATTTAATTTTGCCCTATGAGCCAAGAATGATCCCTAAAATTTGTCTCTGAAGACACAATCATGAAAAAAAAAAAAGTAAAGTGAGTTTACTTGGGTCTATCACTAGTGTTATTTACACATTTACAGAACTCTCTAATAATCAGCACGATAATCCTGAATCAATGCAACATGACACATATCTCTGTAATGATCTGGTCACGCCAATGCCTTGTCAATAATAGCATTCTGCTTGAGAGTCTAGAAAGTCAAATAAATCAATATGAAACAGTATATAAGGACTGTTCCTTGTTCAGGGCTCTACGCTTACTTTTCTTTTTAGGAGCACGTTCAAAATTTTAGGAGCACCTTCTAATCAATAATCCAAAATTTTATTAAAAATTAGCCTTCCCATTACGAGGTGATATTTGACTCCTTAAAGTGATTTACAGTGGAATTTTGTTTTTACCTTTGTAATGGCATTTTTCTAACTTTATTAAAAGTATGTCATCTTTTGTCAAATTCTTTAAAAATTATATTTTATAAGATTTTTAAACATTTTAATTAAAACGACAGAATAAGAACAAGTAGAATAAGAAACAAGTTAAAAATCAAATGAAATCAGTATTAACAAAATTTGTAGAGGTGGCACAGACGAACACAAAAGTGGCTTGGTGTACTTTCAGACATTTAATGAGGCTCAGAGGTGGCATGAGTGCAATTAAATCCATAAATTCATGATGAGATTAATGTTTTAAATATAAAATTTTGAATATAGAAATATTAAATGATTTAAATAATTGAAAAGATACTTTAAAAATTTAACTAAAGCTGCCAGCAGGTGGCGGCAAATCACTGATTTTATCACTGAATCATTCATTCAATTGATTCATTCGAACGGCTGATTCATTCAGGAATGAAGCAAGTGACTGTCTTTATGAATCGGTAATCATGAATCACTGACTCACTAGATTCGTTTAAAAACGCCCGTTCATTCGTAAACGAAACACCGCTGTGTTTGAATGGAGATGCTCAGCGGCTTCACTGTGTCTTTGTTTTAAACTATATTCGACGAAGAAATAGAGCAAAATCAGACAATAGTGTTATAGTCTAAAAGCTGTCGACTCATCTTAGTTCATCGCGAGCTCACATTTATAATCAACGAAGCTCTCTACACTGCGCAATGAATCTCTTATTTACACCCTGTCTACACTTTGCTTATGAAAGGATTCGTGAGATATGTCTGTGAAACATTACTCAACGCTGCAAAAACACGTAGAAACCTTTGAAGCTCCCCTGAGCCCAATCACAAATATGATGATGATCGGGTCAGTCGCACTGGTGCTCCTAAAAACATTTTCATAGTCGCACGCAGTAGTTTTCGGTCGCACTGTAGAGCCCTGTTGTTTAATATTTTTGGATGGTGTGCTGGGCAAATTATAAAACACAGGCTTGAGGTCCACACTAGCACCATTATTATCATCATCATTGCTCATTTTGCCAGATATTTGACAAACCTAAGGACACTGAATATACGCTTGAGCAAGTTTTTTTTTTTTAACTGCTGTATTCTCTGATTTCTTTTACTACACTGCCACAAGGCAAATGTCTCAGTTCATGATCTGTACTCTGTACATGCTTTTCCATACTCAGGGGAATATTCCTATTGTCTGCATGTCACGACCTAAAAGTCAAGAGTTAAAATGGAGACAAATGTAGCATCTCACTGCCTTGCATGATGGGAGGCTATGCTTGAAGGCTATGCTCAAAGTGTCCTTCCTGTGACCACTACTAAATTACCACCACTAAACTAACCACTATTTCTCCTGAGCACACACATGTGAAAGAACCTATGAGGGTGGGCAGGCTAACGCTCAGCTTCACAGAGCCCCTGGTGAGCCCTCAAGGCTGTGAAAATGCTCACTGAAGATTTTGTAAATCTAGCTGCAATGGGAAATTAATGAGTTAAATCCCAGGGGGTGCTCCGTCAAAAGTAACTCTGACAACAATGCAACAGGCAACAGGACTCAAAAGAGGCCGTCCAACCAGCTGTGAGCACTGGTAGTCATCTTAAACCGCAATTGCTTAAAGATAACTTAATGTTTTCAATTCACCATGTGTAATTGTAAATAGTGATGATGTGGGTAAGCTTGACTTACAAGCCTTATTAGAAACTGGTTTCCCGAAAAAGTTAACGCTAGGAGTGTGAGGGGAGGCCATGAGCTGTTCACCATCTGTAATAAGATGGCCGTCACAGGTGCACGTTAGCCGAGATGTTGCAGGGTTAATTCATCACTCTCAGTTTCTCCTGGCAACAGCTACATCTTTTACTCACTACTTATTTGTGCAAGATTCCCCTCTGGACATCTCTGACAGGTACCATGATATACAGTATTCCAAATCGCCACCCCTATTATAGTTTTATCAGACTGTAGCTCATCTATCGGATAAGCTGCTGGCCTACAATGTTTTTTGTTTGTTTTTTAAATAATAATTTCTGCTTGCAGTCCAAAAATGCACACACAACACTCGTATATTTTCTGATTCTAAAAATGAGTATATAACACTCGTGATTACACATTAACATATATATATATATATATATATATATATATAACTATATGATTGTCCTGAGGTGACTGTCAATTTATAAGATTGTTTGTTCCTGAAAAAAAGAGATTGATTTGTTTGTCGTCTTATCATTTTCTGATTTTCTATAAAGCCATGTTGCATACTATAACATTTAAAATTGCTATATAAATGTGATATATGAAAAAAAATTATTGTTGTACTAGAAATACTTACATGTAGAATAATAAATCTTTAAGTCACATCATAATTTCATTTTTTATCTGAACAGGTCTCCATTACTGTTGTGGTGACAGAAAGACTTTTTATTTTAATCTTACCTAAGCTGAATATTTGGCATTTCTATTCAGATAAGCTGTCATTAGGTGCTGTTTACTGATGATGTGATAGCATTTTTTTTTTCCTGCAACAAGTTGGGCACCTGCTGCTTTACTTGCATTCATGAAACGTGCCAATAATTTAACATCAACACCTCCCAAGGGTATAGCAAATATAGAGAGGCTGCCAAATCTCATTATATTTCAAACAATGCATACATATATAGTTTGAATCAAAACAATATCCAGCTCTGATATATGTGGCCTTCGAAAACGGAGGAGAATTGTTTTTAAAGTATGACGTACATAGATTTAAGCTGAATACGTGCTCATTACTGACTGGTCTTACTACATATTTAACAATTGGCGTAAAAAAAAAAAAGACAGATTTGCAGACTGATGGAAATAAAAACAGACTGTCAAAGAAATCTGTCAAGACACAACACAAGTCTATACAAACCCTATCAGCTATTCTCGCCAAGATAAACAGCAGGTCCATGCCGTGAGTCCCTTGTTTGTCAGAGCTGAATGTGAAAATGACATGTGGGCGTATATTATCTCAAGACATTAAACATAGCATAGACTTCTTATGTACGGAACTTCCCACACCTTGTCGCCGTAGTCTGCGTTTCCTGAGGCCGAAGATTCGCACTTTGGAGAAGATGTCGACCAGGTTCCCGTTGCAAAGCCCTTTATTCTTATTGGGGCTTTTTCTCCTTCTGTTGGTGGATGGTCGGTCTATACGCTGCTCCCGTGCCTGTCTCTTCTGGCGGATCAAACCGCTGGCAATCGCCGCTGCCATGTCTCAAAAACAGGGCTGTTGAACTCCTTACACACAAAGCACAGACAACAACAACAAACCGCCCGATCGGTCTCAATTATTGTCCCATTTTTGCGACTGTTTCTGTGCTCTGCCCTCTGAAATGCACGGACGATGATCAAAGATATCCACACATCACGACGGGCGAAATAAGACACTGAATTAGCATAATGAATACAAAGGCGAAGTGTTACTCAACTGTCCGTATTTCACATGTTGTCCGATTTTCATTTCGAAGATAAAAATTATTATCACTTGAGTTGCCCGGCTCCTCCAAAATACAGAATGTGAAAATATATTCACGGCACGCCTGAGAGTCTCTCTGCTCCGTCACTTTCCTTCGTTTATCTCTGACCCGGTCCTGGTGAAATTCAGCACCCTGGGCAGCGACGTCCACTCCCGGAGTCTGAGCAAACAAAGCGTTTTTCGTTCTGAGCTGTCAAGCGGAGAAACGCGACCACCTTCGTCTCCCAGGTGGAGCCCTGCGACTACACATATTCATATGTCTCACATATTTACCAAGTTTAGCAGATATCCACGCCGGTTCCGTTCAAACGTCCACTCATCTTGAGAATAACCGACGGCGTAACGACGGTGAGTTGAGGTAAGTTCGAACGAAGGTGTTTATTGTTGGTAAGGGATCTCCTCAGACGATCACTCCCCATTCAATCTCATGTTCTAGGTCGCGTGGTTTTTCAATAACGATGTGCGTTTTTTCCTTATCTAAAGCAGCATGTCTTCTGAGGGAGAAACGTAAGCAACACCGAGCGGCTCAGGTGAGGATGACGTCTACCCGATGTGACAGGAACGAACAAATAAATAAACTCAAATAAAAAAAGTCTTTCCCCGAAGTGGGAGTACACAAATGTGCAGCATAAGTGCTAACGTTAGCCAGGAAAGAAAACGTATTCAAGAAATGCTCCTCTTCATCCTCCAGCTCGAGCTCATTTAGCGTCTCCAGCCGTTTGGAGCGAGGGAAGCGCACGCGCTTCCCGCCTCAGCCTCCACAGATCAACGGCATCAACAAGTCTTAACGACCACGCGCTTCCCGCCTCGGCCTCATAGATCATCAACAAGTCTAAGCGACAAACTCCTCCTTTGCCATCGTTTCAAAGACGAGAAAAACCCACCCTTATGTCCGTACATATTTGTATTTTCTGTGCTGACAAGATTCAAACGTGCCAACGACAACATTTAGATATTTCAAAAAATGATGTATCTAATAGAATTGGTCTAATAGCCTAGTGTTTACAGAAGCTGATTGGAAGGCGCCAGATTTTTTTTAATTATAAATATATTTAGATACCAATATTTATAATCATTCTGAATCCAAATAACAGAATTGAGAATACGTATTTTTCACTTATTTGTGTGTAGCTATTAACGATAATTAAGCACACTAAAAAATTAATTTCACACAACTCCACCGACACGCCCCACGAGTGCAAAATGAAGCAGGACTACATCACACCTCTGGGGTGCTACTGAGACCCCTAGTGTTTTAGACAAACACACCTATGTAACGCATTGTATGGATGAGTGCCTGTTTTTTTCTATAGGCCTACATTTATCTGTCGCCTGTTTCTTTAATCATATGGTAATTAGTGTTGCGATAAGGGCTGGGGTGCCAATTTAATATCATGCCCCAATAACACAGAGTATTTTCTCATTTAGATTAATATCACCAGAGAAACACAATCACAGAGGAGGAATTAAAAAAAAAGAAAAACTCGAGAGGGCCATCTGCTGTTTGTCGCTGCAATTAAATATTCAGTCTTTCATCCCCCTGCTGTTTTTCAACCCCTTCCACCTAGACTGGCGATGTAACTCTGGAGTGGTATTTCCAGACCAGACACTGCTTCAGCAGATTAAAGAGAAAATACTACAAAAATATATGGAACAAGCAATTAAATTTAATAATGTACACACTGCATGCATAGACTTTCACAAAAGACATTTTGTATTAAAATGGAAGAAATGACCTTAGCATACCTGAATAAATCATATGAGCACATATATACCAGACTGCTCAAATAATGAGAGGTTAAGCTGTCTGCATCATTGCCGGTGAAGCAGCCACTGCAGTTTGCGCAGCCGCCAGCAGCGGACACTGTCAGCTTAAATATGGCTCCATTTATTTACAATAGCACAGACAGATCACTAGCTTTCATGCATAAGCCATTAACATCAAGACATCTGTACTTCATTCACATTCTATATTCAAACATGTAGCCTATGAATCAAAAGGACTTTTTGAATGTGCATTATAGTTATGTGAAACACTATATAGTCTGCAATAATGTTTGTTAATGCCTTATTAATTCAAGTTATGAAAGCTGCTAGTAAATGCAAAATAATATTTACAAGCAGTAAAATATTACAGCTTAAACAGAGGTATTACAGTCTGACAACATGACTTTGTTTACAGAAAGAGAACAAGAGGTAAAGCAAACAACTAAAAAATAAAAGTCAGTAATGAACGAGTCTGCTGTACAAATTACCAAAAGAAAAAGGACAGAAAGAACATGCCTGTGGAGTATTTTGAGTTCCTAACTGCTGAGTCTCAGTACTGAAATGAATACAAAATTGGATCTTTTCCCCTTCCCTTTCCAATTTTCATCTTCAGTGCATGGCAGGAAACTTTACACTTCAGAAGCATTTACTCAAAATAAAAGGTAGCGTTCAGACGGCAAATGGACTACACAGTAAAAACCCATGACAAAGAGATAGACCAAATAGGGAACAGGCATTTCAATTCTGACTCAACTTGCATACACAAGTGATTACTATATTTCTTAAAACACACACACACAACTGCATTGTCATGAATATATGAGTGTGCACATACCTACATGCTTTCTCCTTCTGAACGTATGAGACTCCATAGCAAACCCATTGCAGCTTCAGCAAAGGTAACAGCGCATTTCCCTGTCTGGCTGTCAATGACACGGCCCCATTTATAGGGTCTATACTCACAGATAACATTATTAGTAAGATCTGCCCCAAACAATTGCTGTTCAGCCAGCTGAGGCGATCTCCTCTGAGGCTTCAGAGACGAATTCTTAAAAAAACAGTGTTCCACTTTGAACTCTTAATAATGATGAGCTGAGATTAACTGTTTTGCTCAAGTTTACCTATATAGTTTAATGTGGAGGCACCCATGCGAAGAGCAAATCTCAAAGATCATAAGAGAACGGATGTGTAATTCAGTAGAAGCACTTTTGATGAAGAACTAATTAACTGCTACATAAATGTGAGCCAACTCCAGCCTCCCACGCTGTCCTCCACCTCGTCTTTTATGAACATTAGCTGACAAAATGAATGAAACATGGTCATTCTAGTAAATGCCATATGATACAATACATGCAAAATCAAAGCGAATGGAGGCTAGCTTTTAAAAAAAAAAACATGAGATGACTGCAACTTCTGTTTTATACAAATGCAGTTTTTAAGCTGTCCACATATCAAAGGCAAAGCGATGGATGAGATAGCATTGGCAGGGAATAAGAACTACAAATTCACCAAAGCCCAGTGGAGCGATGAGAAAAGGAGAACTACATCTTCAAGAAATATCACAGCTGACAGAGTCACCAAATAAACAAGTTGATCGTTTGTATCACTATGGAAGGCTTTAGGGCCGTCTGGTTTTTATTAGCTGTCGTGATGACAGCAGTTGTAAATTGGACTTAACGTCATACGCGCTGAGACGATAGGAAAACAGGAGATTTAGCGCTTTGTTTAAATCAAATTGTTTCACACTGTTGGGGTGGGAGAGAGAGCTTAATTTAATATAGGAAATAGTAATGATTTTTGGTTAGTGTTGACATCAGGGTTTAATCGGCTTGGTGAAATGTCACCATTCTGAGAAGCCGAAGACACTGAGGAAGACGTTGAATGTGGCGGTGAATGTAGTGTTTTGCAGAGAAATCTCACCATGCCATACTGTAATGGCTTTAGCTAATAAAGCAGACTAGAACAAATCACAGGATTAAAAGGAAAATGAGAAATGAGTTTTCTGCTTAAATGGCAGCGAATAACTTTCTCTCTCATATCGAGGGAATTATTGGATAAGACATCAAAAGAGAGACATTTGAAGAAAACAATCTCATGCTCTCATTTTCCTGATAGCTTTTTTTCTCCTGCTGCAAATAAAGAAACAATTATAGTCAGCAATTCTGAGTCTCATAAACAACACTAAAGCAATATTATTGTAATTCTGGTGATATTTTGTCTAAAAAAAACATATGTATTTCCTGAATGACATTACTATATTTCTCATACTATTTTGTATGCAATATGTTTACTGTGCACAGTTTGAACATGTTCTGTTAGCATGGAATGACCTACTACATTTTTATTCTTGAGTCATTATTTAATAAGACTGCCAGAAGTGAAGACATGTTTACACAAAGCATTAAAAACAAAATATTCATATTTTCTTTCCAAGATGCTAACTAGATATGTCCTGCAAAATTAAACACACAACAAAGGGAAATCGTGTGTCAACAAAGTTTTATACTACATTTAAAAAATGTATTTACTGCATACTGTTTCCACGTTTTTTTATCTGTGCATATTTGTCTATAAAATTGTATGCGGTATACACTGCAAAATAAGCTCTAAAAATAAATAAATCTAATCTGGCTGTATTGCAAAGAATACATCAAACCTGATTCTCTCACTTTAAGTAAAATTCAAAAACTGATGTGCATAGCCTGTATGTACAAGTCAGTGTTATTCTGTGTTATGAAAAAAAGTGACAAGTCTCTAAATCAAGCTAAAAGCCAATGTGAGACGAGCACCTGTGTTAAATCAAATTGCAGATTAATGAGATGAGAACAAAGGGATCTAGCAAATCAATACAAGTCTGTTTGAGCTTGAGGGTTTTGCCATTAAGCCTGACATTTAAATATCAACAACAGATCTCATTACAGAGGTACCAATGTCAAATGTATCCTAATGTAGTAAAATGAGCAAGGATGCTTCCCTGCAAACAACCATACATATTCTTCAAAATTTTGTTCTACACAGATATACAATCTAAATACATTTTTTTATATTACATATTATTATTTATTTATAGGGTTAGGGATTTTGCAACAGCCCTGGAAATGACCCAGAAGATCCAAAGAGGTTTACAGAGCCAAGCACCACACACATTTTACTCAGAAAATGTACAAATCTAGCTTTTTTATTACTGGCACATGGTACCAGCCTCAGTACGTGCGAACACTGGGAATTCTGTCTTATGTGAAAACCCTGACACCTTCGGATGTGTAAAGTGCCATTGTGATTTCCTCAAGTAATTTTCAGTTGTGATTTCTCACTGACCGGAAAGAAGTGAGGAATTCTGAGAGTGGTAAAAGGTTTCATGACATTACCAAAATTGTGGGAGCATTTTGTACTGAAAATGTCATTGGGTTATAGTAGACACCGCTGACATGTGTTCCATATTATGCTGAAAAGAGCAGTGCTCATTGATGTACACCGCTTCAGTTTTGGCTCATCACTGACCTCTGAACAGTGTTAGCAGAGTGAATTTCTCGTAACACTGTGAGAGAGTTTAGTCTAAATGACAGAGAAGAACTCAACACATCACACGCCATTACTCCCACCAGGGGATTGAAAATGCTAGGATGAGCTCCAAAGAGATGGATATAGACAGAGCTGCTCCCTGAACAACAGTTAAAAATTCTGCTCACATCTCTGCCTGTCCTTTGATCTGGTTTTAAGTATGCAACATTCAAAAGTGTCTTGTCAGCAGTGGCGCAAAAAAAAAAGCTCATCTGAGAAAGCCTGGGCAGAGACTGTGAATTTAAATGAGTTGATTCTCTGCCTGGAAAGCCCTCTTTTTTCTGGTCTGTGAGAGAGATGAGGGAAGGACTCTGCAAAGTAATCTCCCTGTGGAAACCCAAGGGACCTCCGAGCACACAAAATGGGCCAAAAGCATATAGCCTTGAGAACCCCCTGGAATGATAATTATGTTCAATTCAGTTGAAGTTAAAGCACTAATATAAAGACCTTCACGCTATCTAAAATGTGCTCATTTCAGTTTTAGGGAACATCGGGGTCCAGTGTCCATTCACTGCATGCTACTAAACCGTTCGACTGCAGTCACCTTATCTGAGATCGGTGTTTCCTACACTGCACTGTTTTTGCAGCAGGGAGCTGCTAATTATATGCATATAAATAATAAATGATACAGACAGCACCGAATATAATGATAATAAGTGAGTCAGATGTTGATTAATCAGCTCTGAATGATTATTAAGGTTTTATACTGTGTTTCTTAACTGCTCTTTAAAAGACCCAGCTCATAAGAAACATTTGATCATGAATAAGCCTACACTGATCACATAGTTTGTTTTTGATTCACAAAAAGAACTGGATCATAAGAGTCATTTGTTCATGAATCGGGCTGCTAGTGAGGTATTTTTGACTTAAAAAATGACATAATATTAAGTTGTTACACTGTATATGTTTTCAGTTTAAAAAAACAGATCAAAACAGTCAACTGGACTATTGCTTGCACTGTATGTTTCTTACTTTTAAAAACAAAAAATGGATAATAAAAATCATTTGTTTGTGAATTGGACAACCAGATCATAAGAGTAATTTACACTGGTCATGCTGTATGTTTTTAACTGAAAAGAAAAAGGGATCATAAAGAGTCTTTTGATAGTGAATTAGACCAGTGTTTCCCAACCTTTCTTTAGTCGCGGCACCCTTTGGAGCACAGTAGGGCTATTGCAGACAGAAACAATACTGTACGACATCGATGTTTCCTGTCAGCTCGATTTTTGAGTGGACTTTGCTGTTCCGATGAGCATGAACGGTATATGAGTGGAGCACTCACATGGGCCGTGAGCGACTGAGCGGAGCACACACATGCATAGAGCGGATAATACACAGAGCGTCACACCACGTGAAAGTGAATCCTGAGCGGTGAACTAATTTTCGGCAGCCGGAATTTCAGTGTATCTCTAATTATTGGCGACATCAGAAATTGATATCATATAATAGCTGCTTTTTTTAACATTTTAGCAATTTCAAAATATTAAAAAAGGATTTTTTACACGGCACCCCTGCTCTCGACAGACGGCACCCCGGTTGGGAAACACTGAATTAGACTACACTGCTCGTGCTGTATGTTTTTAAGTCACAAAAAGAGTCCAATTGTACAGTATGATGTGTTTGAGCACAAAAGATGTTTGTTTTACCATTATTTCACTGTACTTGCACTTAAGGTTCAGTGGTGGAGGGGTGACTCATTTTCTGAAAAGCGATTCAGGAAACACTGACTGACATTATTATGTTAAACCACTATTTCCCCATCATTCTCTCTGATAAACTCCAAATGCTGTCATCTCAAACTGAAGGCCAAGGGTAAAATGTACCTATAGCCTGCAGTACCATGTGAGCTATTCAAACAAGATGACAGACTTTCAGAAAGGCTGTGAGAAAGTGAAAATGCCCTGAAGAAGAAGTTGGCACACAGGAAATGTCCCTTCACTATATATCGTCCGCAGTGTATTTGCTCCCACACGCCACATGCTGTGGCCTGTTTCTTGCGCTGGACTAAACCAAATAACATCAAGTAAGAACACACCCATCTAAAATCCTAACAAAAGCCTGCGGGACACCCACACAAACCCCTACATACAAAACACACACACATTATTTAAAATGGCAAATCTGTAAATTTGAGAAAGAGAGACAGGGACAGAATAAGCTGGAGGGAGACAGACACATCACTGCTCCCTACAATTCATGAGATAAATGGGATTTCTATTAGGTACATCCATTGAATGCTAATACCAAGCAAGCTGCTTAGTCTAATGCCCATCCCTAATCTGAACCTTTTTCTCTGGACTGCCTGTTTCAGCAGTTACATGGAAAATCCCTGTTGGTCAACTTACTATAGTGCAGGGGGTTTTTTTTCCCCCACTCGAGTTTGTTCGCTTAATGACAGATGATTTTAGGATTTGTTCTCTTGGCTGAAATGGAATGCATAATGAATGCACACACTGACAACATAGATTTGTTATAGTGATTTCCATTTTGAATGACGGGGCAGATTATAATGTGCTAGAAACACATGGCAGTATTCTTCTGAGGAAGGTTTATGAATCTCTCATGAACAGCCTTAAGTGGGCCTTGTTCCATTTGTCAGTGTGTCGCTAGTATGCAGAGAAGCACAGAAGTGACTCAAAGCACGTACACACAGGCCTTTATCAGTGCTGAAATCTTTTCAACTGACCTGGAACCTGCTTAAAAATTAATACCGCCTCAATTAAATCACTGTGTTGTAATTTTATACCTAAGCGATGCTCATTTAAAATGAGCAAAACCACAGATCAATAGGAACTGTACCTTTGCTGCCGACTTACATATCACTTTCCGTGAAAACTGATCTGGAATGCCTAACAATGAGAAATCTTAAGCTACGTCAACAAAAACCTTGTGCAGGCTGTGAGTCAGGTTAATGTTAAAGCAATAGTTTTTGTGTCAGAAAGAGAACTGTGAACAACATTTCTCCTTTTGCATTCCACAAAATAAAGTCATACGGTTTTGGAACAACATAAGTGTGGAGAAAAAAAAATTACTACAGAATTGCAGTATTTAATGTATATAAATCCAGGAACCCCAACTCTGACTCTCAGCAAACCTAGGGACCCCAAATATTAGAAGCTAGATTTGATCAGTAACACTTTCAAAATTCCACTTAAAAAAATAGTTAGAAATGTCAAAAGAAAATTCTGTAACATGTTACAAAAAGGTTTCATTTGTTAACATTAGTTAACCTGAATGAACAATGAGCAATACCTCTACAGCATTTATTACTCTTAATTGATGTTAATATCAACATTTGCTAACAAATGTTTTTGAACATGAACAAACAATGAACAATAAAAATTGTATTACTTAACATTTACAAATATTAGTAAATTCTGTAAAAATATATATTGCACAGTGTGAGTTCTAATAATGCATCAACTACTTTTTGTCAAGTGTTACCAAAAGTTCTGTTTTATATCTCTTTTCCACAGGCCCCTGCAGAACCTTCAGGGACCCCTGATTGTACCCCTTTTTATTTCTAATAATGCATCAACTACTTTTTGTCAAGTGTTACCAAAAGTTCTGTTTTATATCTCTTTTCCACAGGCCCCTGCAGAACCTTCAGGGACCCCTGATTGAACCCCTTTTTATTTATTTATTTATGAATGAATGAATGAATTCATTAATGAATGAATGAATATAAGTGATTTAACATTAGCAAATCAGTGCCATAAGACAGAAAGACTACGTCACATATAGATCACCGACACTTCCTCAATCCTGCTCCACAGTACCCATGCTAATGTTTCAAAATCCTATATTATTCACTTTACACCATTTATACAATACACTCATTTATCTTGACCTCAAAACAAGTAAGGAGATTCAATGCTTTTGCCTCCCTGGAGAGGAACCTTAAGTCCAGCAGAGCCTTGAAAAACTGCTGTTTTATATCTCTTTTCCACAGGCCCCTGCAGAACCTTCAGGGACCCCTGATTGAACCCCTTTTTATTTATTTATTTATTTATGAATGAATGAATGAATTAATTAATGAATGAATGAATATAAGTGATTTAACATTAGCAAATCAGTGCCATAAGACAGAAAGACTACGTCACATATAGATCACCGACACTTCCTCAATCCTGCTCCACAGTACCCATGCTAATGTGTCAAAATCCTATATTATTCACTTTACACCATTTATACAATACACTCATTTATCTTGACCTCAAAAAAAGTAAGGAGATTCAATGCTTTTGCCTCCCTGGAGAGGAACCTTAAGTCCAGCAGAGCCTTGAAAAACTGTTGACCAGCTGCTAAAAGCCAAAGGAAGGTCAGCTGCAGAGAACACAGAGACAAAGACCAGCCCTAGACCCTTCTCATCAGCCAGGAAAACAGATTAGCTGTCTAGCGTCTGGCCTACAGCAGGCAGAAGTGCACGTAATACTGTTAGTGATCGTAGCACAGGTGTGAACTAAGATACGTACACCGTCAACACTTCCACAGTTAGTATCTCCAGAAAGTGTGCAATAACCCCACCACACTCTGCTCAACACTGCTTGTTTACAGTGTGTACAACCAGAGCAAACACAAACCAGCCATTATGCACCCGTGATAAATTCGCTCTGACATATTTACAGCAAACAGATTCTCCCTTGAAGGAAAACACACATTTAAATGTCATTCCCCAAACAGACACAGTGCAACCCTGGATATCTGAAGCAGCTCTCAGATCCATATCCCACAATCCTCAGAGAGAAAGAGAGAACAGCTGTGAAAGGATTGTTTATTTGATACCCATGGCTAGGAAAACAAAAATTCAAACAATTACAATACAGTTCAATAAAATATTTGACATTGCATAAAATAAGAAAAGCTTAAACCTCTCAACATTTTTTTTTTGCTTTGAATCAGCAATGGGCTTGTTAGGGCAGAGACATTGCAACAGGGCACGTACTGTACATTAAAATGACCGCTCACCCAAAAATGAAAATGGTCATCATTTACTCACCTTTATGTTGTTTTAAACCCATACAACTTTCCTTCTTCTATAGAATACAAAAGGAGAAATTCTGTGAACTGCGCTTGTGCTATGTGCTCTTTCCATATATGATGAATGGAATAGAATCCATGGTTACACTTCACTTAAAGCCTTTATGTATAATGCATTATAAAAGTTGTTTTAATACATTAATCACGCCTTGTAATGCACATTATAATGCATTGTACAATCTCCTGAATAACTGCAACCTCAGTTAATACATTATAACACTTAACAATTCATTGTTACACTATGCATTTTAAATTTGGATATAATTATTTACGACAAGATATAATCTATTACAACGTACATCATGAATAATTATAATGCATTAGCCCCTTTTATAACCCTTTATAATGCATTATACATGAAGGCTTTAAGTAAATTGTTATCGAATGCACTTTTCCAGCTTAAAAGGATACAAAAGCACCATAAAAGTGATCCATATGACTTCTGCACTATATTCCAAGTCTTCTGAAATCATACAAAAGACCATTGCAAGTGGAGTCAGACCAGTCTGATTTGTGAACAAATCATTCTGATTTTCATAGAAAACATTCCTTCACAATTTAGACATCATTGCTTTTTTTCTCTTGAGCTCTCATGCATATACCAAGTGCACTCCTATCTAAATTTTAAGTGAATAATGACTTAAATTTTGATCTGTTGCTCTCACAAAGTCATCATACAACCTCAGAAGTCATTTTGGAACCTGATCCTCATTCCCTTGCGATATATTGAAAAGAGCAGCCAAAATCTTCAAATATTCATTTGTATGTTCCATAAAAGGTAGGTCATATAGGTTTGGGTAAACATGACAATAAGCAAATAATTAATTTTTGTATGAACTGTCCCTTGAAGTGTGTTGCAGAATGACTTTAAATCTATATGTCATAATACTGGAATAACACACAGTCTAAAAAAAAATAAAATCAAAGGAACCTTATAGAGCAGACACATTACCAATTCATGAGCAATGATACAAATTATATAAAGTCTATAATGATCTATAGTTCTTAAAGTTAGATCAATTAAATTGCAAAGTGCTTAAATCCACTTATTGAGTTTCATATAGGAATAGCAGTTACTATCATTTGTAAAGCAAAACGGAAAAGGTATATTAGAAAACACATTTAGTTGAAAAGTCCTTGATGGAACATTTGGAAACAGAAAAAAATGCTATAGCTTTTAAAGTAACAGCACTCAGATGTGAACAGTAAATGCTTGAAAATATTTGTTTTTGGTGGTGATGAATGTTTGTTTTATGCTATGCCGTTATAAAACCACAAGAGGGAGGTCAAGAGCGCAGCAGATACCAGCTCAGTGATATCAGTGAGAAATCAGACACAAACTGCAAAATGTGGCTAAACAATCCCTCATGACAGCCATTATGCCTTATGTCACACTGTAATAACTCTTTCAGCCTTTTAGCTGAATCATGAATACAGTACAAGTGACAACAGTCACCATAATATCCCAAACACAATTTTAGCCGCTTAACATAGACTCCATGATGAGGCCATCATAATTTTTGCAGTTTGTCAACTTATTTAGAAATGCTCTTTCTGTACCTCAGCAGTTTCTAAGTCTCAGGTATTGATCTAACAGATGTTGCAAATACATTATTTGCCTGAAAATGAGCATACTAATGAACAACAAAGGCAAACAAAAGCAGATAGAGAAAAAAAAAATCCTGCCAGGCCTTTATGTACGCATTTAAGACAGCAAAGATGCCCTCAAGTGGTAAGATGGGGCTACTTCAAGATTTAAGTCAGAGGGGGGGAAAGATCACTGCAGAGACTGCAAACAGTTCCTCACTGATTTAATCATAGCATGTAAAACACAGCACTGACATGTGAAAGACATTTACCCACAGTTTAAACACACATGCTCACTGCAAACAAACAAAAGAGACGTCAGGTATTCATGCATATTAAATGCCATCAAATGCAACACACCCTGACACTTTCAGGAACAGGAAACATCTGGTACGGAGCTGGATAACATTCTTCCCGGTGCCATTTCTCACATTCAGAACCATTAGGTAACGGCGCTGTATCCTGGCCGACAGAGCTGCGTGCAGTGAAATGCAGATTGATCTATTGTCCTTTCCTCACCCTGCTATGACATCATCAGCAAGATCTTTTGGTGCATGTCATTAGGGAGTGTATCATTTCACTTCCAATAGTTACGTAATACAGACAGCTCTCTGTAGGTGCTCACTGCTCTGGACCACAGCATGGATTACAGCCTGAAGCCAAACGCGATCCGATATGAGAGCAAGTACATGTTTGTGTGTATGTGTGTGTGTGTGTCATGGCCCAAATGACTATACTTTATTTGATATGAAGGTGAGAAGGACAGCTTGATCCCACCCACTGCAAGTTGGGAATTTAAAGAGAACTATCTGTTAACCTTGTCATTCATTAAACACATTAGCGTTTTTAATTGATCCAACTATAGCCAATGCATGTTTAATCCGCTTTCTAATCATGTAGTTAATAGGTTTATGAATTCATCTTCCTCTCACGCATGATGTCCCCTGATCTTCCCAATATTGGCAAGGTCACCTAGTCATACAAAGCACTTTTGACTGCTTTTGGTGATTAAAGATTCTTTTGGAGTTTAAAATGAAAATCGCAGTAATTTGTTGAAAAAGCTTTCCTCTTTACTGCAGGTTTCAAATCTCATTCAAGTTTACACAAATTCCAACTGTTTTTTTATATATATTTTTGGTCTGTTCCTTCAGAAACCTTGAGAACCACAGCCCACTTCATCTCCTAATGGGATTTAAATGACAAGAAAGTGAATTATTTATTAAATAAAAAATAGGCTATTTTAGAACATATGCCCATATCAAAGCTTCATAACAATGCTAACGGTTACTTCATTATTAATAAAATAGCCAATCAATGTATACAAATGTAAGTAATGTAAGTAAAATTATTCAAATATTAACTAATTTAGGTTCCATTAAGTCAAATATTACATAATAGAGAACAAAACAGAAAACTACATTCTTAAAGTGATGCTAAAGGTATGGTCACATTACCAAAATTTAGACTAAAATTACTGGGGAAAAAAGGTCTATTGTCAATAATGTAGTGATGTATGATGTATAATGCACAGCTCAAACAGAAGTCACTTTCAAAACAAGCAGCTTTCTGTTGGTCAACGCAGCAAATTTGCGCTACCGACTTGAACCCGTTGCGAATTCTGCATGTGGACATTTTTTTTAAATTTGCAATACCAATCCATTGAAACGACTGGATTTTGCCTGCAAAAAAATTCACCACACATTTACTCATATAAAAGCCTGGGATTGTAATGACTATTAAGCTGTGTCCCAGTTGAAATGCTGCATCCTTCAAAAGACTACATTCAAAGATTAAATGCGTCACAGTTGCACAACTATTTAAATCAGTTGAGAGTCGCATCTTCCATGCAAACAGTTATTTGTGTGGTGTGCAAATTTCCTACTTATGTAGAGCGGTCCGAATCAGTCATTTAGGAGGTTCCTTGGAAGGCAGCTTTTGGAACAGAGCTAAACTATCTTGACTGTGAGGATCTATGGTTCTCTATCCTGAAGGGCTACAAGCTACAGGGTTAATATAATGACAAGAGTAGACATCTTAAAAGTTCAGTTTAGAGATTGGAGGACATCTTTCAGGATGGAGAAAATGTGGTAATGGAGCATGACAGGACACATCCATTTCACAGGAGACAGCAGAAAGAGAGAGAAAGAAAGAAAGAAACAGAAACAAAGAAAGACAAATGTAGCAGCGCTCGTGTTGTCTACTCCACCAGGTATGTGACCTTTTAGCACGCATTAGCTATATATAGCCCCAAGCTAGAGAGGAGAAAAGGCGGGGTTTGTCCTCTCCCTTTCTTTCCCCGCCTCCTCTGTCCAGGTCTCTTTGACATGTGGTCAATTCCAGCAAAAGCAAGTCTTATTGACAGGTTTAAATGAGATTGCTTCCACTCATCTATCTTGAGTAAAGATCCATTGGCGTTCTTCTTTAGCCACAAGTACATGATGCCCACCAGGCTTTGATTTACAACACAAACCCATCAGCTGACATCCAGTGCTTTTCAGTGGACGTCTCTTTTCACACAAATCATTTTTAAAAATGGTCCATAAATCACTTGATACCTGATAGTCCATATAAGGCACTGTTCCAGGGACGGCAAGACAAAGGAAGCATCTTTATCACATAAATTTAAAAGTGGGACGGTACAATGGTGGCATGATCTTTTTCAGTATCACTATTTTTATTGCTCATATTTGGGGTTAGGGATTTGAACAAACCCCTAACCGTGCGTGTCCACTGACGTGTAGTAAGCAGAGATGAGCGGGTGTTTCCAATTCATTCTTCATGGGCAGCAGGCAGGGGATTGTAGAATTGACAGCAGAGCGGAGCAAGCGGTAAAAAATTGAGAAATGTCTGCAAATGAGAGCCGAAAAAAGCCAAGTAGCATCCATTTGCTGTGGTCAGTCATAGACCCGGAACATGTGTACTCTTCAGCTATTGCAGACAAAATACCATACTAAAATACTACAATACATTGCTTTACTCTTAAAAATAAAGGTTCTTCACGATGCCATCGCTGTGAAGAACCTTTTAAGCACCTTTATTTTTAAGAGTGTTCCAATATTGTGCAGCTCCAGAAAAAATGACTCTTATAAGCAGGTTCTTTAAATGAATAGTACAGTGCAACAAGAATAGTCTGATTCCCAACAAATGACTAATAATCATTAATATTAATATATTTTTAATAATTAATAACAATATTACAGTTATTAATATTAATGAATTAAATGTTAATACAATTTTGTTTAATATTGATTTTCTTTCCTCACTTTATTTTGATTTTCTCCACCTCAGCAGGTTACACCATACAATTACAGATATATAATGACTGAAGAATGATAGAATGATTGTTAACACGTATATGCACTCATTCTACACAAATAAACAGCAACTCTGAATATTGTTGTGTAATATATAGTTAATATAAAACAAAAAATTCAAATTCTATCATCATTTACAGCACAGTAAGAATATATTCTTAAGAACATGTGGACTTTATTAGAGAAGAGGAGAGGAGAGGAGAGGAGAGAAAACACAGAAGAGAAGAGAAGAGAAGAGAAGAGAAGAGAAGAGAAGAGAAGAGAAGAGAAGAGAAGAGAAGATACTTTTCCAGGTTTGGAATGACATTAGGGTGAGTAAATGATGACAGAATTTGTATTACCCCCTTTATTTTTTATTTACCCCTATTACTAGAATGGTCTCTTTAAAAAAAATAAAAATAATACAAAAACATAATAATAATAAAAAAAAGGTTACACTTTATTTTAAGGTGTTCTTGTAACAGTGTAATTATACATTTAATTACTAAGTAATATTAATTAAATACATGTACTTACTATATGGTTAGGGTTAGGATTAGGGTTTGGCTTAGGGTTACTTGCATGTAATTATGCATAATTTATTATTATAATAGTAAGTATATGTAACATGTGTAACAAGGGCACCGTAAAATAAAGCGTTACCTAAAAAAAATTGTGTAAGCACAACTGTTTTAAATTTATTTATCATTATAATAATTTCGCAGTGGAGCATTTTTGTTTTTAAAAATTATTTCTTGAAAGTACTAAAATAATTGTTAATGAAACTGATAAGTAACCGGAATCGTTGAAAGAAATAAGAAGCAAAACCATAAAATTCCTTATGATTCCAATCCCTGCTTGTAACACCCTAGCGAAGACTTGTGGGTGTACAACAAATCTGTTTGGTGTAGTGGTTGTGGTTTAAGAGGGCTGAATGGAGGAGTAAGTTTTGCTGAAAGCAGCTCTCAAGTCTACAGTAGCTCTACAGCGATCAGATGGAAGTCTGAGTGTGAGCAACAGACGCCAACAGATCTGGGATTCCCCAGTTTACCGATTCTCGCCACGTTCCCTCTGCCCACTCTCTCCCTCTTCTCTCTTTCTCTCATCCTTTCAAAAGATAAAGGTGAAAGTCATGATGCAGTGGGAGACCACCGTTGTTAGGTAACAGCCTGTGAAGCTCCCTAAAGGCTCACGTAGACGATTTATGGCCACATCACTCCACAGGTGCATCCATACTGCGTCAACACTCTCAAACACACATATACGCGCACACATGCACGGCACACACAAATAATCTTCCTGCTAACGCCGGCCTCCAGTAGGGCGTCTGCACTCTAGATGCCTGCAAGCAGACACTCACTGTTTACCCATAATGCATCAGTAAAGGTCAAATGCTATAAACTTCATACTGCTATTCCTAGAACCCCGCTATTTATGACCATCTCCATCTACAATGCCTGCTCTGAGCAGGTCGATAAAAAATACTAACGCAGGCAATTTAACACATCCTCATGCAGAAATCTGCCAAGCAGAGCTGGAGTAAAAGAGAAGGCGTGAATGCATGTGTGTTTGGTGGGAGGTCTCTATGATGGGCTTCCGACAGTTCGCAGCAGCAGCGAAAATGTCCCCTGTAAGTTTTTACTCATGAATGATTAATCTTTTCATGACCGAATCGGCAATATGGCTTGAGGACGAGGCCTTTTAATCCTTCATCAACCACTTATGGCGCTGTTCCACTGCATGGTACGGCACGGTACGACTCGGTACGGTTCACTTTTGGGGGGTTTTCCACTGGGTACAGTACCTGGTACCTGGTACTTTTTTTAGTACCACTTCGGTTGGGGTTCCAAGTGAACCGTACCGTTACCAAAACGTGACGTGTAAACTCTGCTGATCACGGATTGGCCGGAGAGAATCGTCACTACCTGCGTCACTGAACTTGCGACACAAACACAAAAGAACCGCTAGATTTAAATCAGCACAGCCAGCGAAGGATCGAACGCAACTGTTTTGAACGAGCGCACCTTTTTTAACAACCAAAAAGTATTGTTGTCTGTTGCGGAAGTACAGACGTTCCTCTCGTTGATAGCAGAGGAGCGGATCCAGCGAGAGCTTGATGGGGCGATGCGGAATGAAAAAGTTTTTTTTAGGAGACGTGGGGAAGTACAGACGTTGCTCTCGTTGATAGCAGAGGAGCGGATCCAGCGAGAGCTTGATGGGGCGATGCGGAATGAAAAAGTTTTTTTTAGGAGACGTGGTAGTAGAGGTGGTGCAACTATAACGACGTGAATAATCCCGCCCACTCTAAAGCGGTACTGAACTGCAGTGGAAACGCAAACCGTGCCGAGCCGAACCGTGCCGTGCCGTACTGAGCCGTACCACACAGTGGAAAAGCGCCATTAGACTGCCATAATATGTGACCCTGGACCACAAAACCAGTCTTGAGAGTAAATTCTTCAAAATTGAGATTTATACATCATCTGAGAGCTGAATAAATAATCTTTACATTGATGTATGGTTTGTTAGGATAGGACAATATTTGGCCGAGATATAACTATTTGAAAATCTGGAATCTGAGGGTGCAAAAAAATCAAAATATTGAGAAAATCGCATTTAAAGTTGTCCAAATTAAGTTCTTAGCAATGCATATTACTATTCAAAAATTAAGTTTTAATATATTTGCCCTAGGAAATTTACAAAATATCTTCATGGAACATGATTTTTACCTAATATCCTAACGATTTTTGGCATAAAAGAAAAATCTATAATTTTGACCCATACAATGTATTTTTGGCTATTGCTACAAATATACCCCAGTGACTTAAGACTGGTTTTGTGGTCCAGGGTCACATATAAACCTGTGTGTCCTGTGGGCTTGACCACCTTTGAATAAATGCCCAGGTTCATCCACTGGGGAGCATCTAGCTGCAATATTTCTGCTAGCATTACTCAATCAGGACGGATTGCACCAACCCACCATCAGATGATTAAATACCCTAAAGAATCCTGCAATGTTGTAATAGATCAAAGAAAACGCAATCAAGGACGCCATCTGTCCACCACCTTTTTCTGTGTCCTGTTTTGGGGTGTAGTATTAGCGCTGTACTGTACAAAAGCATCTGTGCGGAACGCTCCTGTTTCTGTAGTTTTAGCATTCTGGCACAGTTTACACAGCTAAATGAATGACTGCATCAGATCCACTGATGGTTTCTGCCAATAAGGATCTAAATAAGCCGGAGAGTGATATAAGAGAGTGGATGGATCAATCGTAAAGCGCATATTCAATTAAAGTAACTCTAAAGTCTAAACTCTCACTAAAGTGTTACAGTGGGTCCAACAACTGAGAGCTGTCAAGAAGGATAGTTTCTACTGAACGCTGTCTAAATATTAGTCTGTTCTCATTCTTGAGGTAAGAGACAGAACTAGTTTGGTTTTCCCTCTCTCTCTCTCTCCCTGTACTGTCCTGTTGGTTCTCCTCTGTCCTGATGGCAAAAAGCCATTTAAAAACAAAGAAAAAGAAAGTGTGCCATCCAATTGATGTGGCCCAGTGTGTATAGCAAATAGTGGATGTGTTTATTCATGGTCAGGAGAGTTGACAGATATTTCACAAAAGGAAAGTTGTAAGACCATGGTAACCACACACAACCCTCTTGTTTTTGAAAGATGTCTCATGTCTCTGCTCAACAAACTGAATGTGTTTGCCCAAAATACAGTAAAAACATTAATGCTGTGAAATATTACAATTTAAAATAACGGTTTTCTATACATTCATTCATTCATTCAATGATTCCTGTGATGGCAAAGCTGATTTTTCAGCATCCTTACTCCAGTCTTCAGTGTCACATGATCCTTCAGAAATCATTCTAATATGATGGTTTGGTGCTCAAGAAAATTTTCTTATAATTATCAATGTTGAAAACAGTTGTGCTGCTTAATTTCAGCATTTATTTTAAATATAAATATTATAATAACATTATAAATGTCTTAACATTTAAGGCATCGTTGTGTAGCGAATCAGCTCATGGGGAAATATGAATAATTAATTATAAATATTTAGATCCGCTGTAGATATTTACTGTAGATATATACAGATAATATACAAGACAGTAATAATATACACCATGACCTGAAGGATATGTGTGTTCATTCAAAGAAAGGTTTTCCTATGAATTAGTTAGTAGAAAAGTCCACTTCTACTGTGCCTTGTGCCTCTTGCGATGGAACATGCAGTGATTTTCCCTGCTTCGCATTCCATTAGGTCGTAAATGTATCTGGTGTCAGGGTTGCCATGGTAACCAGGGTCCTGGGCCCTGTTCACAGACAACTTGGCACCCAGTATGTTTATTGGGTGAGGGGTCTGTGAACGTTTGTTAATCTAATGAATAATTGATTTGTTAAATCAAATGAAAAATGGTGTGTCTGATTGGTCCAGACGCTACAGTTGCATTTAATGCATCTTTGCTGAATAAAATTATTAGTTTATTTATTTTATCTTACTGAGCCCAAACATTTTAAACAGTAGTTTAAAAACTGAAAATATATATTTTCTAGGTAATCTGCTGAAAACTAGCCTTTTATTTATTGTAAACCTTTGTAATTAAAGTATGACTATTTTATAATGTCACAAACAATTGACATGGCATAATGTAATTTCAATTGTTTTATATATTAATATGAAAGTTTGTTTTATCAATCTTTCTTAAATTAATTGAAAAATCAAAAACTTTTTAAAATTTAGTTTTACTATTAATAATTTTAGTAAAAAAAATTGCACCAAAAATAAATATAGTTTTACACCCTCTCTCTCTCATTAGAGATCATGCTTTTTGTCATCCAAAACACTAGTTTCTTTAATATATAGTATCTTTTTAGCATTTGTTTCAAGGCGCTTTGCCTGCTCTCTCACAAAACATCCACAAAAAGCACATAATAGTAGTCTGAATGTTCACCAGCTAGTGAATGTGTACAATCCCAATAGACAAATGAGATTTAGCAGAAGAGAGCAGCTATTGATCCATCGCTCTGATGCAGTTTACACCAAATAGCTGATCAAAGGTCGTCTGCTCTAACATGTCCTTGTGGGAGGTAACACATCTGGTCCACGCGAAATACATTGGTGCCCTGATAATAACACAATGACAACCCCAGTGTGTATCAGATTTTATGGGCATACCAATAATAATAATAATAATAATGTATCATTCCATGACAGCTAAGAGCTCATGCAAGATCAAGATAATTTCTCTTAGCAAATGAAGAGACGGGCTTGCGCTGATGTAAAGGGAGGCGACTGCTCTTGTGGGAGACACTGTAAGTAAATCCTATGACACAAATTACAAAGACATAATGAGAGCTATCACTAGCTTAATTTCCATTTTTGTGATATGCACTAGACCTCTGAGTTACTCATTTGTCACTCTGCATAAAAGGCTCCAATAAATGAATTAACATAAATGTACTCAATCCACCAATTACAGGCAATTTACTTTACCCTATAGAATCAGGAAATGATCCAGGGTGGTCTCGGTGTGTTTTGGGACTGTATAAGATGGATGAGGTTTAAATACAGCAGGAATTATCACAGGGGCCGATTACGCAAAGTCCCTGGAGAAAGGTGATGTTGAAAAATGGCACAGTTGAGCTTTGATGATAATTAAATTCCAAAGACTACAAAAGCCTTTACTTTTGTGGTAAACACATGAATCTACAATTAAGATAAATAAAACTGCGGGGGGAAAGCAACAATTATAAGAAAAAAGTCACAAATTGCGATAATAAAATCATAATTCTAAGAAAAAAAAAAAAAAAACGTTAAAAATGGTCAGCTAAATTTGCAAGTACGAGAAATAAAATAAGAATTATGCGAAATAGTCACAAATGTATAATGTAAAATATAAAGTGCCAAAAAATTATTTATTTTATTTTTAAAATATTTAGAATATTTCAGGTTTCTTTTTTTGTCTTATGTGAAATGTGCTTAACATTCTGAGCAAGACACTCTTTAATCAACAACCAGCACTTGACTGCCATTCAATAGCTCTGTATTTCACAATAACAGTAGCAAAAGACTATACTAAATTCATGACCTCCACATAATTAGGTCTGTTCAAGAAATCATTATTTTTTAGTCTAAAAAACTAGCTGTAACTTAATTTACAGTTGCACATCACCCCTTCATGCATGCACTCATTGAATAGTTCACACTGGGTTTTTTTTTTTTTTTAACACTGGCTCCATAACCCTGCCACCATTCCACAGTTTTTGGACATGAAATAAAAAAAGGAAAATAAAAAAACTATGTCAGGCCTTTGTCATGCTGGTTCAGTGGATGTCTAACTGTGACGTGGGAATCAGTCAGGATCTGATTGTCCCGCCATAATGAGCAAAACACATTAACTCCCCTCCTCTCAATCCCAAGACCCAAGCCAAACGTTACAGCCTAATGAGGAACAGCCAGAGACATTTTTAAAAAAGTGTTAAGTGGCATGCTGTCAATTGTGTCTCAGTTTATAAAATCAAAACAAATACAGTATAGTACAGTATATGTAAGGAATGCACTTACAATGGATGTCCACATTTTCCATTTGATAATACTTTATTTTGATGTAATTATTATGAAAAAGCAAATTATTTAATTTTGCATTTAGCAAATTCTTTAAATTTACAACATTTTGATTTGATAATATCATGTTTACTGTTTTTCTCACACAGTAAAATTAGTGTTTACATAAGAAAACATATAAGTGCCTGTACATTTTAGGACAAGGGTCTCTCACAAGGAACACATATTGTGAGGTCCTTGGCAATAAAAAAGTTTGAAAACCCCTGCCTTAGTTTGTTTACTTGACCTCAAAAAGGCATTTTCCCCATAGACATCCATTGGACGTGTATTACTGTACAAGTTTTCCTTTATTTTTTCAAACTAAAAGACAAGTTAAAATTATTCTGTCAAAATTTACAAACATGCATGACAAACCTATTATTATTTTGTTTTTCACTCTATGGACAAAAACCATCTTCAAAATATCTTCTTTTGTGCTCTGAAGAAATTAACAGAAGTCGTAGTTTTGGAACAACATGAGAGTGAATAAATGACTGAACTATTAAGTTGTTTAACCTGTGATATTCCTTTAAAGGTGTGGACTGGTGTATGTGTATGTGTATGTGTATGTGTATGTGTGTGTGTGTGTGTAGTTGCTTCCTATTCACAACATTCGAGAAATACTTCATGATGACGTCAACAACAGCATGGCTTCATGTCTACACACACATACAGTGCAAATGTGCAGTTGTGACCTTAAAGATCTATTTCTACCTAATCTGACTTTGAAAAAGGCTTCATTAGTGTAACCTAATATAGTTTAATTATTTAAAATCATATTAGTGATCAGTTAAATTAGATAAGCACATTAGGTTGCCTGAGAAAACCCTTTTACAGTGCAATATCCTCTTTCACTAATGGATTTTCTGTATTCCATTTAAACACACACACAGAAATCTACAGAGTCCTTTGCCGTTTAATCTCTCTGCTTCTGAAGCACAAGCATACACAGAGCCTGCTAGAGCGGTGTGTGTGTGTGTGTGTGTGTGTGTGTGTGTGTGTGTGTGTGTGTGTGTGTGTGTGTGCTTGCTGGTGTGCCACATAGAAATATAATATGATTTGCAAGAATGAGCTGTATGCATGGCGACAGTTAAGGTCAATCCCGCAACCTAACCTGTAACCGTCTGGCACCTAGACAGGGACGCTCATTTATCAAGTCAAACATTGGCCGCAAATGACTCAAAAGGGCACAATGGAACAAAGCATATGATATAAGGCATGATATAATCCTTGTCGGGCTGCAGTAGATGAGCTGAATTCAGAGAAGGAAAATGATTCATAAGCGCTCTTCTCCGTGCCGCTTCATTCATCATAATTCATATTGAAATATAACAGAACTCAGCATCCGTGAACAAATCAATACAACTCCGCACCTTGAGCCAAAGGTTGGGAGGTTAAGAGACGTCCACCACAGGAAGAAAAAAAAAGAAAAAAAAAAAAACAACAAATTAACTTAGGCTTTATTAAGCTTCCTCAATTATTCAACAACTGCTCTATTAAACCCCAGGGGCCTTTAAAGATATTGTAAGGAGATGAGGGAAGCATTCTGAGCGGTGTTCACTTCCAGGTCTCGGCCCATCTGCTTAACGACAGCTCTCTCCGCACGCCGCAACCCTGCCTCTTTCATCTGTGCGCGGCTGATGTATGGCACTCGCTGTAGTATGTCCTTAGCTATACATACCCCAGCGAAGCTCAGCTAGCGAGCAGGTTATCCTGCAAAACACCGGCTTCGCCACAGGGACCTGTTCTGCCGGGAAAAAAAACTTCTGCCTGATATGTGGCGCCAGATGCTGATTTAGCGCACTAGCGGGGCAGAGTTCTAAGGGGAAGGAGTGGGGAGTGAATAGGGCATTAAATCATAAGCTGAGCTCAGGGTTTCAGAGCGGTGGAGATGGAAAGAACTACAGTTAAGGAGAGAGAGAGAGAGAGAGAGAGAGATGTCACCTCGTTTAACCTCCTAGTGGATTCTCATGGGAACATCAAGCCTCCACCTGCACCCGCAGCTTCTGAAGTGGGTGGCACGCTTAGCTGGAATGCATGTGGGCAGCAGGCTAAGTGTTGCTATGGGTAGCACATAACCTACTGACCTGCTGGAACCCACATGAAGCCATCCTATAACTCCCAGCATGCACCTGTCACATCACCTCCCCTGCAGCCAGGACAGTACTTTGTAAAAAAAAAAAAAAAAAGCTCACTCAAGAATGCCAACGTGAGTGGCTTTGATCATCAAGCTGGTAAAAGCATCAACAGTTGCCATTATTTATGAAGCAGAGATGCTGTTAAATGTATAAGGCCCTGCTGAGGTTCTCCATTGCTGTGAGTTGGGGAGTCATTAACTAAAAGTAGTGCTGCTACTCTACTAATTGTACTATTTACTAACTACTGTATTTGTAATTAGCGTGAATGTGTTTTGAAAACAGCTGAGCTAGAGTACTTTTTCCAATATCTAGTGTGACAAGACACTAAATTGTAAATAGGTGAGTGAATTGAGGTTATGCTAAAAGGTGTCAAATGTCCACTTTCTGTCATGTGAAGCATTGGGAAATAATGCGTTATTTTAATGAATTAATTCATTCAGACAGTTCATTGAAATTAACTGGTTTAAAATTATTCTCCAGTTAATTTGAGTCTCTATGCAGATGCTTGCACATTATAAACTACAATAGTTCACAAAATCATACTTACCGAAATTCTGTTCATCACACCATAATTTAAATTAAAATATGGTAATGTACAGCTGCATTCTATACATACATATACACACTGTAAAAAAAAAAATCCTAATTTTACAGAAAATAACTATTTTTTTCTGTCATTTTAAATTATGTTTAAAACTATGTAAAATTACTAACAATATCTGTAAATTAACAACTTGACCATTATTGTAAGGATTATATAATTAATGACAAATTACAGTATTTCTCATTTTTTATACGGGAAAATTACCTTATTATTTATACACAATTTTTTCTGTTTTCTTAAATGACATACAAATTCATGTAAAATTACAAACAATATCTGTAAATTAACAACTTGACTGTTATTTTAAGTATTATTCCATTAATGACAAATTACAGTAATTCTCTTTTTTTATACAAAAAAATTACTGTATTATTTATAATAGTGGTTGACCGATATTGGTTTTTTGACCGCTGATGCCGATGCCGATATCTTGGAAAGCAGGGTGGCCGATGGCCGATATAAAGCCGATATAATTGTATTTATTTTAATTAATATTTAAGAAATTTGAAATCATTTGAAAATAGATTAAAAATAAATTTGTAAAATAAACATACTTATACTTTAGATGACAAAGTATTTTCCAGAAATAAATAAATATTTAATAAAAATCTAATTAAAAAGGAAGTAAACTGTAACCAACAGAGCACTCAGTATTCTGGGAAGTTTGTGTGCATTGGGAATCATATTTTTTCAAATAAAGCCAAGGTAACACTCATTTTACATACAGCACACAGTGAAAATTACATGAATATGACAATAGGCAAATGCATAAAGCGCAGCATAATTTGAAATCACGAATTTAATGTTTAAAGCATTCAATTTGCACGGACCGAAAGTCACGCAGAGAACACACGATCATGCAGGTCACATGCACATATCACTAGATCTCACAACTGGATTCAACTAAGTTTGCAAGGTTTGTGAAATTACATTTTCATTAGCAATTCAAATATTTGTTTAAATGATGTAAATGCGTATTTGTTGAATGCTCACGGCAAACGAGAAAGTATTATAATGTTTGCCTTTCTACTAGTAATAATATAAAAGCAATCGTTATAATACTTTTTGTATACATTTTAATTCCTTTGTTTAACAGTTCTATCTGATTATTAGACAGACTTCTATCCGTATTAGACTGAACTGTCAATGAAGACGGCGAACAAGAGGGAGAATGTGAGCACTGTGTGCTCAGGCGCTGCCGCTGTCAAAATAAAAGTCCCGCCTTGAACGCATCGGCCAAACAGAAAAGCGTATCGGCCGATGCCGATATTTGAAAAATGCCAAATATCGGCC
>NW_015541051.1:673537-675965 GCF_001515605.1 Sinocyclocheilus anshuiensis | reverse complement strand
GGCACTCAGTATTCTGGGAAGTTTGTGCGCATTGGGAATCACATTTTTTCAAATAAAGCCAAGGTAACACTCATTTTACATACAGCACACAGTGAAAATGACATGAATATGACAGTGGGCAAATGCATAAAGCGCAGCATAATTTGAAATCACAAATTTAATGCTTAAAGCATTCAGATTGCACGGACCGAAAGTCACGCAGAGAACACGCAAGTATGCAGGTCACATGCACACTTCACAAGATCTCACAACTGGATTCGACTAAGTTTGCAAGGTTTGTGAAATTACATTTTCATTAGCAATTCAAATATTTGTTTAAATGATGTAAATGCGTATTTGTTGAATGCTCACGGCAAACGAGAAAGTATTATAATGTTTGCCTTTCTACTAGTAATAATATAAAAGCAATCGTTATAATACTTTTTGTATACATTTTAATTCCTTTGTTTAACAGTTCTATCTGATTTTTAGACAGACTTCTATCCGTATTAGACAGAACTGTTAACGACGACAGCGAACAAGATGGAGACACTGTCAGCACAGTCAAAATAAAACTCCGGCGCGCCGTCAAAATAAAAGTCTCGCATCGAACGCATCGGCCAAACAGAAAAACTTATCGGCCGATGCTGATATTTGAAAAATGCCAAATATCGGCCTTGGCGATATATCGGTTGACCACTAATTTATAAAGTATTTTTCCTGTTTTCATAAATTACATACAAATTCATGTAAAATTATGAACAATATCTGTAAATTAACAACTTGACCATTATATTAAGGATTATATCATTAATGACAAATTACAGAATTTCTCATTTTTTAATACGGTAAAATTAAGTAATTTTAAGTAAAGTAATTTTATAATGAATAGAAATATAATATATATATATGCTATTAAATAAAAGTATGTAGACAAATTTTGTAACTTGCATGCAATTATGGCATTATTTTTAAATAAGTGTTATGGTGGACAGAGGATTAACCAACAGGCTGTGTAACACTGAAGGGCCAAATGAAAATGCCATAGCTGCGCAACTGGTGCTTAAAGGGGTCATATGATGCTGCTAAAAAGAATATTATTTTGTGTATTTGGTGTAATGAAATGTGTTTATGTGGTTTAAAGTTAAAAAAACACATTATTTTTCACATACTGTACATTATCGTTTCTCCTCTATGCCCCGCCTTTTTGAAACTCACACAAAGCATCACACGTATACCGAAGATCTGAATAAAAATAAAATACTTTTATGATCATGTTATTTAATGCTTGTGCATGACAGCATATTAATAAATGTATGTGCCCCATGGTAAACCAAATAAATATTGCATGATAATGGCTAAATGATCTCTCTCTCTATGTAAGGATTCTAAGATTATTTGTTCTGAGAATAATAATATAAAATATAATAAATTTATAATTAAGTGCAGTTTATTGCAGTTGACTGATTTACTGATTTGCTTAATTTTGAAATATGTTTCATTCTGTTTTGACTTGCCATTTCAAAGATTACATTTAATTTCTGTGATCATTTAACCATTATCATGCAATATTTTATTTATCTTGTTTATCATGGGTCACATAATATGCTGTCAGATCACAAGCCCGATTTGGGCTACATAATGTTAGACTGGACTGATCCGGGCCACACTCCTCCACCAGCAATCGGCCCTCATATTGTTTGCCGTGATCCATGCTGTGCCATCGCCACACATGGCCCAGCTCTGGCTGAAAGGGTACCTGTCATTGCCGACAGGAGGCCAGCAGTTCCAGCTTGAGGCCACATTTGGGCCAAGCTCGCTTGCTATGTGGGAAGGACAACAATGTTCATGATGGAGCATTGCTCTTAGGGCCAACCTATACATTGTCTTTATTTTTGAATAACTAAAAAACAGACTTTCACTTTCTATGGTGAGAAGTTCAACATTTTCAGTTTACATTGTCTCATATCACAAATGCTATAAAGTCCTACTGCAGTCAATAGCTTGCAATATCTATGCTATTAAATAAAAGTATGTAGACAAATTTTGTAACTTGCATGCAATTATGGCATTATTTTTAAACAAGTGTTATGGTGGACAGAGGATTAACCAACAGGCTGTGTAACACTGAAGGGCCAAATACAGAAAATGCCATAGCTGCACAACTGGTGCTTCTAAAGGAAAGATCATGGATTTGTTAAAATACAAAAGGGTGCTTATTGGTCATGTCAATATAACTGCACAAGTAGCCAAACATGTACACACACACACACACACACACACATATATGTTGTGTTTCCATGTTTTATGGGGATATTCCATAGACATAATGGTTTTTATACTTTAGAAACTGTATTTTCTATCGCCCTACACCAACCCTACACCTAAACCTACCCGTCACAGGAATCTTTCTGCATTTTTAGATTTTCAAAAAAACTAATTCTGAATT
>NW_015541051.1:659006-673375 GCF_001515605.1 Sinocyclocheilus anshuiensis | reverse complement strand
ATGATTTTGCCAAGTAAGACCTGTTCCTGAATCAGCATATTTTATTGATCCTGTCCCCTGACATAGTCCCTCTGGCCCTAAACCTAATTTAACCCTAAAATCAGAGGGAAATGAGGGGTGGTGAACAGTGAATAGCACAGATGCACATAACCCTAGGCCTAGCATAATGTGAAATCACCATTTTAACAATTTATTAAATGTAACAGCCTACAAACAAAAACAAATAGACACATTTGTAATCTTCCTACAAATAAAAATAAATAGACACATTTGTAATCTTTCACTTAAAACAAGTTATTATTTATTTTTTTCATAGTTGCAACGCTATTTGCTGTCTCGCAGTGTTGCTTTGAGCGTGATTGGTTAATCTGACCGTCACTCAGGAATCTGGCCAATGACTAGTGAGCGCGCCATTTTCCCGGTTAAATTTGAAAATACACTGTTGCAGTGTGTCCCGCCGATCGGCTTCTGCTGCAGTCTGCTTCGTTCGGTTCAATAGTAATGGCTTTTACATGGATTATTTTACGTCTGACTGTTTCATTTATATTTTGAGCGAGTTTAGGTTGTGGGATGACGATTGAGAAAAAATAAACGTGAATATGGACGCAGACTTCTACCAGCAGCTAACAGACATGCAAACTGCAAAAGGTAAGTAACGTTAAATACCTTATATAATGTTCTATAGTTACATCAAGATACAGTGCATTGAAGTGAGATGCTAATCGCGATTATACATCTCAATGTCCTACCAGTGTGTGTTACTGTGTTTTGTTAGTATGAGCTAATACTGTTAGATGCGGCTGGGCGATATATGACCATGTCGTGGCGATGATATGAAGCGCAATATATAAACTCATAGCACAGTACTAAAAGTTATTGACACTTTGATAAAGAAATGTGCATGAATGAGGTATAAATAGCAGGATGCGCGTGGTGATGAAATGAGTGAACAACTCATGGTCAACTTGAATGGTCAAAATACAGACGGTCATCTCAAAATTCACTTGACTTAAACACAGTCGCTAATGTTTGGAGTCGAGATTAACATTTAGGTGGAAACCAAGCGGCAACCAGCTAGTTTTAAGATCAAACTCAAAAAGTGAAGCATGATCCTTGGATTCCTTGGAGAAGAATACTGTATGTAAACCAGGAATTTGGATCAACTGTGAAGATTTTGTATGAGAAAATACAAGATGCAAAGCTATCAGCAAACAGCACAAATTGTTTCTTTCTCTCAAAGGTAAAATTGACCTCATCATGAGAGTAACCCTAACTGATAAGATAGAAATGTAATTTTTTGTTATTGAATTCCTCCTGGGGGCTCTGAAGAACTGTTTATGAATAATTCATTGATAATGTAAATTTACATCTGAATAATAAAACTCTTTTAGAATCAATCTTGACAATCTTGTAGATATATCGGTTTTGTATTTCTTCAGTTTTAAAGGACTAGTTCAATTCCAGAATAAAAAATTTCTGATAATTTACTCACCCCCATGTCATCCAAGATGTTCATGTCTTTCTTTTTTCTGTCGAAAAAAAATTTAGGTTTTTGAGGAAAACATTCCCGGATTTTTATCCTTAAAGTGGACTTCAATGGGACCCAACGGGTTGAAGGTCCAAATTTCAGTTTCAATGCTGCTTCAAAGGGCTTTACACAATCCCAGCCGAGGAATAAGGGTCGCTGGGAACTTGTAAAGCCCTTTGAAAGCTGCATTGAAACTGAAATTTGGACCTTCAACCCGAATATATATAAGAATATATTTAATTCAACATTTTGATGAAAATGTTCTATGTTCTTCATCAGTACAGTATTTTAAATGTAATTGTGCTGTATTTCTTAAAAAACTGAAATGTAAAATTTTAATTTTATATGGCATTTGTACAGACTTTGTATTTTGTCTTCCAAATAAAGCTTAATTTTTCATCTTGAGCATGCTTTGACACTTTATTGAAGGTTTTTGATTGTAATGATTTGTAAAATAACAGTGTTTCTCTGTAGAACATTTAGTGCTTTCATTGTAATAATCTAGGAAAAAATCTGTAAAATAAGGGTTTTACACTGTAAAAAAAGTCCCGTAAAAAAATGGTAAATGACTGGCAGCTACGGCTGCGAAACAAAAACCGTAATATTAAAGTAAATTATCGTAATTGAAACAAGAAATAATCTGTAAAATAAGAGTTTTACACTGTAAAAAAAGTCCCGCAAAAAAATGGTAAATGACTGGCTGCTACGGCAGCCAAACAAAAACCGTAAAATTAAAGTAAAATATCATAATTGAAACAAGGAAAAATCTGTAAAATAAAAAAAAAAATTCTGTAAAACCTTTAATAACAATTTCTGTAAAATTATTGTTTTTGCACTTTATTTCAATTAAGATATTTTACTTTAATTTTACGGTTTTTGTTTGGCAGCCGTAGCTGCCAGTCATTTACCATTTTTTTTTGAGTTGTTTTTACAGTGCACACACACACACACACACACACACACACACACACATTTAAGCTGAGGAAAATACTAACAGAGTATATAGCATACAAGCTGAGGAAAATACTAATATAGTATATAGCAGGTGCTCGGTATCATACACACAAACACAAAACACCATCATGGTAACACACAACACTAAAATAATGCAATAAACATTAATTTAACAACACAAGATGTCACATAAAACCCTACTGTATGTAACTGAAAAGAAAATACTAAGAAGAAACATTTCAAATGAAAAAAACATCAAATGTGAGCTTTCACACAGAGAATTCTGGGAGTGTCAGTTTACGAATTTCCATCGTAAATTATAAAATAATTTGGGTTTTTTTAACTTCTAAAAATTGTACATTTAACAGCATTTTACTGTAAAATTGCAGTAAAATACAGAATTATCCCATTAGAACTATATATAGTAAGGGAACTTACCGTTTACATTCGGACTCATTTTTATTGTGATAAGCAGTGAATATATGATAAACCAGATGTAAAGAACTGAAGAAGAAAAAAACATTGTAACAATGGTCCTTTTAGACTGTAATGGCCCATAGGCTGGGCCACTAACATGGCCTAGGGTCAAGCGAACAGCTGAAGGCTGGACTTTGGGAGTGCAGTCATGCAGATCACAATGATATACAGTTCAGATGATTCATATATAGTAAGGGAACTTACCGTTTACATTCGGACTCATTTTTATTGTGATAAGCAGTGAATATATGATAAACCAGATGTAAAGAACTGAAGAAGAAAAAAACATTGTAACAATGGTCCTTTTAGACTGTAATGGCCCATAGGCTGGGCCACTAACATGGCCTAGGGTCAAGCGAACAGCTGAAGGCTGGACTTTGGGAGTGCAGTCATGCAGATCACAATGATATACAGTTCAGATGATTCACATGTATATATATATATATATATATATATATATTGTGAAGACAGACCGATTTTATATAGATTTTGAAACAGTATATTATATGATATCATTATAGCTGACTACACCTCCTTCATAGTGACATCAGTGATCTTAAAGAAATTAAATGTGGCTTTATTTCTAATGTATATTATATACTATCACTGTAATACAAAATTACTCATACTGTGATATAAGATTTTGGTCATACCGCCTACTCTCATATCGCACTCTCTCTGTCCCATCATTCCCTCCCCCCACTTGTATAAAGCAGCTCTGGGCTTTAGAGAGCTGATGACAGGCAGAAGCCAATTGAGACAGACTGAGAAAGCTGAGAGGAGTTGCCGGAAGAGCCTGACCTCAGGAGTACTGCAGGACTCACGGGGATTAGCTGTGGCCAGGGACGTTGAGCCGTGGCATTGCCAAGCGGGTCAGACAACTGAGAACAGACCAGTGGGGCATCTCTTTATTTCAGCTAGAAATCAGGAGCGCCAGGGTTTTTAACTGTGGGACTCACACTAACTCCTGCTGGGGAAATTAGGGTGACCTCATTACTATACCTAGGTATTCACACTTGTTTTGTTTTTTTGTTTTTACAGTTGGATGGACACTGGCAAAATTTGGGTAGAAACTGAAACAATAAATAGCATAAACTGTTCAACATATGTAATTAATCTCATTTTATAATACAGTAAAATCAACCTATGAATTGCATGAGTTCACTATTCTATGAACCTCAACAAATGATTTAAAAACATTTGTCTCAAAAATGGTAGACAAATTGCTGTGTCAGTGTCTATTCAAACATAAAACAATCTATGGGTGCTAGAAACACACTTTATGTACGAATAGCACTAATGAGATCACATTGGGGAAGCACATTTTACTATCGTCTGCTGAAATTCAGCACCATGGACAGCTCCAATAAGTACAAACACCTGCAGAGATGCAGAGCTCTCCTAACATCCATCTACATCATGCCCTTCTCGCTGGGTTCTGAAAAGTGGGTTAAATACTTCAAACACATTGGAAAAGAAGTTGCTTCATACTAGGGCAGAACAAAAGGATAATGCCAGCAAAATCAGCCCATATACCTTCATACAATGCTGCTATTTAGAGGATGGTCCATATAACTAGGCCCTGTCTCTCGATGTTACACAGCGTGGTCACAGAATTACTGTACGCACATTCTGTCACTGGCAAATGACAAGATTTATGGACTTCATTATTTTTCAGAGCCAAAGAGACTACAGGCCAAGTTCTCCACATGTAGTTCTTACAACAGACAGAAAAAGCACAGGAGAAACAGAAACTGTGCACACAAATGCATTTATTTTTATACTACTTTGGATGGATGGATGGATGGATGGATGGATGGATGGACAAACAGACAAGAAGTAAAAGTGACACAAAAGTTTTTTATAAATGTAATTTTACTGACGTTTCTTTCTATAAAATCCATCACTATGCTATACTGACACAAGGCAATGAGTGCTACAGTAATGCCAAGCACATCATTAGACTTGGACATCACTACTAGCTTATGCACACACATACCCAGTGTTTGTGGCTCTGTACAGTATGTTTGGTCAGTTGGAGACATCTCCAGTGGGAGAGCGCTCTTTGGTGCAGTCTGAACTGATAAGAAGCCAGAGATGTGGGGGTGGTGTGGGCTGGGTCATGCTGACTGCACTGAACTGGCACCAGGACTAATTAAGTTCAGTAGCACTGCTTGCAATCGATGGGGTCAGAAAATCAGATGGAGTCCTTCATATCAAACGCTGTACAGCCACCACCTAACCACCAAATGTTTAACATGGGTCTAAAAGCACTAAGGTGATTTGGCAAGCAATACAAGCAACAAAGCAGCACCAGCTGTGGCCTACAGTAGTCTCAGCCTCAGACGCCCACAGTTCGCTCACTGACCATCTGATGCATATTGTTCACAAAACTGGAATGCAAGTTCTCGATTTGGAAAGCTCTAATCTGATTGGCTGACTTATCACAACTTCCGGGAACAAATGTGCAGCATTACTTTCAGACAGAGAAATTGTGACTTGTCTGTACACATTTTCCATTACTTTTTCATGTTTTACGTTAAGGATGCACAATACATTAGTAGCATATTGGTTATAGATATTTTGTGTAGCAGTCTATTGGAGATATATTGGCTAATATTGAATAATTGTGCATGTTCATTTTTGCATTTTATACACTGTTTAAACCTTAGCAAATATCAAAATGAATATAATGTTTTAGGGCTGTCAAATCGATTAATCGCATCCAAAATAAAAGTTTGTTTTTGAATATGAGTTATATTATATATAAATATTAGTATATATTACATATATTTATTAAATATAATTACACGTATGTGTGTGTATTTATATATACATATAATATACATAGTACACACACGTTTCGGATGCGATTAATCACAATTAATTGATTTGACAGCCCTATTTTTTAAATTCTGTATACTATAATACTGTGGTGCCTAAATACATTTAAAACAATTGATTTCAGTTTTTAGTATTTTATTTTTACTTTATGAAACAAAGTTTACAAACATGTAATTTAATAGGAATTTGCCAGCTATTGGCTGTGACATGAAAGCAATTCTTAACTTAACGTATCAGTAACATAGGTGCATCGCTATTTTCTAAACAACTGTTCATGCAGACATCTGTTAAGTGTTAAAATGGCACTATTGTTTAATTAGACATAATGGCGCTAGAGCTTTTGCCATTTAGCAAAATGTGAGATCCACATAACCCATACAACACACCAATCCAGCACAAGCTTTATATAAAAACTATTTGCATGCAGTGTGGCAGCGTACAAATGATTCTATGGAAAGCACTGAAATGATCTGATCCATGAGAGTCTGCTGAGTGATTCAATCATTCGGAAAATAGAACACACTTCACACAGAGTCACTGTTGTGCATTAGGGTGTAATATGCCATTTGAGAGAAGTATAGCGCATAAAAGGTGGCATAAAGATCATACACAGCCTCCATTAAGCGATGAACATCCCCTCATTTACAGAGCAGCAGTCACATGGTTCCCTGCACTTCCTGCACTCCGAAGTGCACTTCTGCAGGTACGTATGAGAGCAAATTACCTCCGGTTTTTATGCCCTCTTAAAGCAGTATGATGCTTAGTAATGCAGCTCATTCACATGATTGCTAGGCTTGAAAGTGAATGGGCAAAGTACAAAGTGATTAAGATCTCCACATTTGTCAGGATTACTTTCCAAACACGAAGCGAATGTAAATCACAACCGGACGCCAAGTTCCACCACAGAGTGACGGGTTTTGCGGTGGCTGACAATAAAACACTAAACTTAGCATTTTGGAGAGAAGGGTAGATGGTGACAGAGAGACCAGGGCATGACTCAGAAGGAAGCCAGCAATCAACTTGAAGTGGATCTTCCTCTAGCTGCACAGAACATAGGCTCTTGACCAAAGTCCATTGAGGAACGCAAGGCTTTTAGCTCAAATGAGGGCGCTTAAGACCCCCTTCTATTTACTCACTTCTATTTACACATTATCTTATTCAACACCAATCTGAGCAACTCAAGTGTTGTCTGTTAGACTCTAAATTAACATTTTTGAGATTCTGATAAGTGCATTTTGAGATGCACTTATCAGATATCCCCTGCTGAGTGTGTAGGGAGCAGTCAACACTGTGCAGGGACCCTGCGAATCGGAACGCAACTCATGATTTTGCCAAGTAGGGCATCATCATTCTTGGTGTTGGAATCATATTTCTTTAAACCAGGACTGGGTTGGGCCATTCTTCTGATTTAACACTACTTAAATATTCAGTTACAGGTTAGTGATAGTGTTAGGATTCTGTTTGATGGGAATGTTGTTCTAGGACCAACAAAAGATGCTGATCCTGGAACATGTCCTACTTGGCAAAATCACAGTCACCATGTGGCACTTGTGTCACAGTGCCACATTACACAGGAGCATACGTGTGCACAGATGCACAGTGGATGTGCTTTCCATGTCCCTACTGCATGTTGGGAAGTCACACTAAAAATGCAGTGAGTCAATGCTAGAAAAAAGCAGGCCTAATAGGCATTTTCTTGAGTCACATACTGTATATGAGACTCAGCAGCATAATCTGACTTCACTTGCCCGTTCTTATGGAGGGATGGAGGAGTGATGATTGTTACTGCAGGCACATTCTGTTGCTGTACACTATTCATGTTATACAAAAATGCTGATGAAACATTTCAAGTTAAAACTCTGCATCCTGTTTGATACCTAAATTCAATGGGAATTTAAAAAGCATTCTACATTCAGTTGAATGGAGCACAAACTTACACCACACCATACACTGATATATAAATTAATTAATTAAATTAAAATGATAAATAAGCATAGTGTATAATAACAAAGTCATTGAAGATTTAAGCACCTGAATCCTCTCATAAAAGTACAAAATAGCTGCTGCAACAAACAAATCAAAGGAAATAATTAGAATCCAATTTCGCCATTCATATGTACTCATTAATATTCATTATTTAAATGAGGTAGATGACTCAAAGCTGCTGTTTGTATTTTTTTCTTTTCACATTTTTTCCCTCTATTCTAGCTTAATATGCAGACACAATTATAAACCATTAACCATATATAGGTTGACTTCCCAGATACTGTAAACACTGTGGTTCTGTGGCACTCTCAGCATTGCTCTGTTTATTTGAGTTGCATGACACAGCAACTTTTGTTCAACCAATGACATGTGTTTGGTGTGGGACTTTTAGTGTCTTGAATTAATACTAATACTGAATTTCCATTTGTGGTCAGAAATTACAACAAATCATCTGAATTGCATAGAATGACTGCACATGTAATTCACAGAGATCTATGCTGCAATAAGGCCAATCTACTTCATTAACCACAGCCAATGCTCAACGAAACTTTAAGAGAAAAACATTTTAGAAATGCTCCATGTGTCAGACATCACTGCAAATGTCTAAACATTCATAAATATTCAGCACAGCTTTTCAGTGAGCTATAACTGCTCCACATCTCAGGTGGCGTATTTAATACAGGTTTTCTTTTCCCACCTTAAAGGAAATAGAGGCATCTGTCCTTAACTGTTCTAATTGTAAGAAAAGAGTTACAATTTACACTTCTGTAAAACACTCATAACACCTGGGGTTAACAGGGAATGGAGTGCAAACAAAAAACAATGAACGTCTACAGCACTCCCACACAAAACATCTCCGTTCCTCAGTGCACATCACAGGAGATTCAGTGTCATCCTCACCGTGGAAACAGACCTTTAACTAAAGCTCAGAGGTGAGGAGACACGTGCCCAGAACCACCCCTTTTTCTTGAGCTCAGCACTTCCAACAAGCGTTAAAAATAAACCACGCACTTAAATGTTTGTTCACAACGCCATCTGTTCATCTGTGTCTAATGTGTGTCTGACGACGCAAGTTAATGTGTTCATGGGTAATTTAGAGATGGTTAAAAAAAAATGCAGTACTTCCTGTACACGTGGCCTAAAGAAGAGGGCAACGAGGCAGGAAAGGATGGGGCAGCTGTCAATCGCTCCTGTGGGGAGGGCGTTATGCATGGTGTGCACATCCCGTGAGGATTTCATCACACCTTTTGGGAAACATAACACACATACACACTGTTATGGAAGCAAAAGAGAAAGCACACCTGCACCATTACTCTGTTTTAGTCATTAAATTGCAAATTATTCAGACTATGAACTTGCAAGAGAAAAAAAGAAAATGTAGCACTTTTAGTGTATTTTCAGAATGTGCAAAATTATTTAAGTAAGTGTTGATGAGAGAGGAGAAAGTGAGAGGGATGCTATTAAAACAGAGTCCTGTGGAGCTGTGGTTAATGTAGGTACAGGTGTATGTTCAAGCCCAACCTGTTATTTTGTTCCTGTTCTCTCTCAATAGCCCAAAATAACATAAAGAGTCTACTTATCCCATCATTGACTCACTGTACATGAGTCACTGTGTGGCACAGCAAAAACAGCAGAATATTCTCCTTTGGGACATTTTCAGGGTGTGGGCAACTCACAGCAAAACAGATATGACCATAATGTTGACTAAAGGCCAGAACATGTTAAAACAGCCCTGCTAAATTCACTTTAGATGTAGTATTCATCTGTTAAATTCAGGCAGTCACACTTTATTTTCAGGTCTAATTCTCACCCTTAACAAACCATTAATTATGACTTTCGCCTCAATAAACTCCTAATTTGCTGCTTATTAATAGTAAGGTAGTTGTTAAGTTTGGGTATTGGGTAGGATTAGGTACTGTATGTAGAATATGGTCATGCAGAATATGTGCTTTATAAGTACTAATAAGCAGCCAATATGCTAGTAAAACGCATGCTAATAAGCAACAATTTAATAGTGAGAATTGGTCCCTAAACTAAAGTGTGACCATTCAGGTCCACATAGATAAACATGAACATATGTGACCCTGGACCACAAAACCAGTCATAAATGTACATTTTTCAAATGAAGAGATTTATCAAATGAGACATCATTTGAAAGCTGAATAAATAAGCTTTCCATTGATGTCTTTGTTAGGATAGGACAATATTTGGCTGAGATAGTGTTTTTTTAACCTTAAACCGCATAAACACATTTCATTACACCAAATACACAAAATAATGTTCTTTTTAGCAGCATCATATGACCCCTTTAAGTTTTGATATATTTATGGTAGGAAATTTACAAAATATCTTCATGGAACATGATCTTTACTTAATATCCTAATGATTTAAAAAAAATATATATATATATAATAATAATAATAATAATAATAATAATAATTTTGACCCATACAATATATTGTTGGCTATTGCTACAAACATGCCCGTGCTACTTAAGACTGGTTTTGTGCTCCAAGGTCACATATAAAGTTTAGACTGATATATTGTTTTATCTCTGTATCCAGTTGTAAATATAGCGTAAATCTAATAATGAATTAATTTACTGTGCCTTGATATGTACTAAACTCCCATGATGCAATCATTATACACAAATATCATAATACAACAGTAAGTTCCTAACCTTCAAATTGACTGGCTGAGAGACCAAGAGAAAAAGTTTTCTACATCGCTAAACCAGTAGGTGGCAACAAGTGAATGTCTTTACGAGTGAGTCCTGGTGTTATTTATTCAAATGATTTGTTCAAAAACACAGATTCATTCAGAAGTGACTGTAAATGAGTCATTGAATCAATCATTCAACCAGTTTGTTCAAAACATATTCATAATTAGGAACACAACTAGTCTGGCTGAATTCCGAATAGCATGCTACCATGCCACTCTCGCTATTCTACCATCTAAAGATATGTTAGATATACTAAGAACAGTATTCGCTTTTTCAAATTCAGCCAATGTCTTTATGAGAGATTCAATTAATCATTTATTCAACTGATTCGTTCAAAAACGTCGATTCATTCAGAAACAAAACACCACTCCTGCAGGCCTGTCTGAATACCCACACTTGGTAGTCTTGGCCACTTGAGAGTGCATACATGTGACAAGAAATAAGTTCACAGGAATGTCCCAGGTCTGAAAAATGCCAAAGCTCAGGGTCCTTAACGTACACTATAGCCACACTATTTCAAATACTGCCTCGGAGCTGTATTTGAGGCTAAGTATCCCATCATTTTTTAAGTTCATCAACTCACATACCCTAAAATCACGAGATGCCAAAGGAAATCTTTCTAGTGCAAGTTAAATTAGATATTACATATAATTTATGAGTAAAATGTAAAGTGTTGCACATTATATTGTGCAGAGAATAGAATGTGTATTTTGCTAAATGTTTGAAACAGCTTTTTTTCAGTTAATTAGAAACAGCACAACTAAACTGTTTGTTACATAATGAGTACTAAAGAGACATTCAGAAGTTTATTTTTAAATGCAAAGCAAAGCAGAATATCAAAATGTAAACTAAAAACTTTCTTGTATTTTACAACACTATACTGCAAGTGTGTCCCATTGGTTAATCAAAAGTTCTACACACACTTAAAGTCCCCATGCCCACTTGATCACTTGGTCTAAATGTTGCAATTAGTATAAACTTACTGTTTATTGAACTGAAGAATAAAATCAATGTCACACTCACAATCACGCTGTTGGTCTGAATATGACAACTCATCATTTATTTTGCTGTGCTGCTGTAAATCAAGTAGTGGCTAAACATTTGTGCAGGAAACACTGTTAGAGCCGGATGGGGTTCTTGAACAATACAGACGCTGAAGAACTGAACGTTCATGAGCATGAAAAAATTTCATTTGCAGTATTTTTCTTAATGGGAAAGATTCTTGATTCCCAACCCAAATGCTGAATAATTCAATATTATTTTATATTAGTCCACGTTCATCATTTCATTGCGATGGCAGTGCTGCTTTTCGCCATAAAATACTTGGAAACTTCAAACACAGGGGCAAGGTTAAGTGCTACTCCAAAAAAACAGAATTATCAAAAACTCCAGAAGCTAAAAATGCACGCACCTCACTCTAAAACCAAATACACATTCTTGCAAGGAATTGAAAATAATTCTGTCCCTATGCATACTGAGTAAACCAAGCATGCATCACTTGGAATTGTCATGTTGGAGAGTCATGAATAAGTCATGAAGTCAGTAATAAGAGGTTTGTAATTCCCTTGCAGTCACTTATCATTAGCGAGCTGAAAGTGAAAACAGCATCAGACTGCAATTAACCGACATGTAGCTTCTGCTACTGTAAAACATATGCGACAAACACATTTTCCCCCAGAAATTCCATTGTTTTTTCACCTTATCTTTGGTAAACACAGACTAGCAGAAAATGTCCTGCTGAACAACTCCGTTACTCTTAAAAACAAAGGTATAACAATGGTCATAAAATAACAAACAGGAGGGATTAGAATTTCACGTTGTACTCTTACTGCTGACTGTAAATCCATACTGAACGTATCTTGGGGCAGTGGCTGCTGGGTCCTTTGCTGACACATGCAATTGTGGCTGTTAGAGATGGCTATTATCGAGAGAAGAGATGGAAGCTGAGGTGCTACGATAATGACATCCGTAATTGGATTCTGCACAGATCTTAACATTCATCCAGAACTGTGGCTTCCATAGGTTGGCCAGCATGCCAGTGCTCATGAATTAACAAATATCATTATCGGGGACAAAAATCAAGTAATGCATATTACACTATCAGATTACACAGCTTTTTTAAAATTAAACAATATATATTGTAAATAATAAGAATAATGTTTTATAAAATAAAATGACATTTTATGTATTTTATAATTTTTTTTATACCAAGTAACACTGTGACTCCACTGGAAGCAACTGATATCGTACTGCGACTAAGAATGTGCAAAACTACATCTTTTCAAAGTCAATCAGTCAGTGAGCTGACACGTAATGTACAGTAAGTGTTGGAACAATTGTGTATTCACCTTAGTTTTAACATAAGCGCACAGACAATTTTTTACTTGAATGTACAAGGCTTTCAGGGTCAGACACTTCCAGTTATTTTAGATGTACAAAAACAGTCTGTTAAACTACTTGATATTGCAGATTGATATTGTTTATATGTTAATTCATTATCGTAAACATAAACACACTGTTTTGTGGTGCAAATAGTTTTACGTTTTACTCTGCTTTCTTTGTTATTCTTCTAGTTTTTAGCCTATAGCTGCTAATGAATTAGAAGTCTCGCATATTCACAGAAAATGGCTTACTTGCGAAAGATATGGTTAAAAACAAAGATGATTTAAATAAGTAGGCCAGAGACCAGAAACATCATGAGCTGGCTTTGGTGTTACGGACAGAAGTTTATATGATGATTTGAAAGAGAGCAATCGTGTTTTATCTCTGTGTACAGCACCACAGATCCAAGACAAATTTCCCTTCAGGAACAAAAAATATATTCATTTCAGATTATTTAAATATATTCCAAACTTCACAGCAATCAACTCAGGATTTGTCGTAGATAAAAACCACTTTATTTCAGACGGATGGGGGAAATAATGTGGCTAGAGTAAATGTGGAGTGCATCAACCACTGTCACGAATCCGGTCCGTGGTCTTCCATCTGCTCGCCACCAGAGGTCGCCTTCTGATTACATTGACTCTCACACCACACAAACTGTTGCACGTCACCCTGGAATACATTTCCCATGCTCCATTGCACTGATTGGACTCACCTGCAGCCAATCACACACACACTATATAACAACCACTCAAATCCTTCTCTAATCGCCGAGTATTGTTCTGCGTTTATCACTCTCCTAGTGATAGCTGCTTTACGGAGCCATTTCGTGTTTTCATAGTCTAGTCTAGTCTTGCTATTACCTGTTTCCTGATTCTTGCCTGTGTACCTTGGATTATCTATTGTTTTACCGTTCGGACTCTGTTAGCCCCTGCCTGGACTATTGCTGCGTACCTTCTCAAACTGCCGAGTATTGTTCTGCGTTCATCACTCTCTTAGTGATAACTGCTTTACGGAGCCCTGTTGGATATTGTTCACCAGAGTCTGATCACGTCTGTCTTTGGACTACTCGTGTTTTGCCCGTGCCATACCTGTTTGCTGGTGTTTCGACCCTGCCTGTGTTATTGACCACGTCTCTGTCTAATAAAGCTTGCAAAGGGATCTGCACGTCTCTCGTCTCGTTCGCACACAAGGATCCAGCAGCTTTTCAGAAGAACATTGGCCAGGTATGGACACAGCACAAACATTATTAGCTCTTAAACAAGGCCCCCGTTCGCTGGAGAACTATATTCAAGAGTATCTAGCCATTGCCTGTTGCTCTCTTTAGCTCTCGTGGTACTGTAATACACCGATCGGTCTGTACAGTCGGTCCATGTCAAGTCGAACCCACCTACTAGTTTACACCGTTTACACTCAGAGATGTGGCGCACACGTGAGGCTGTAGTGTGAATGCGTCCCAGCCCCCTTAGATGTAAG
>NW_015541051.1:655219-658786 GCF_001515605.1 Sinocyclocheilus anshuiensis | reverse complement strand
ATGCTACATAAGACAACAAATAAGATTTATATTCCGCTTTTACTCAAAACTCACTTTAAACCACCATCCACCATGTTTGTAATAACTTCCGATTGCCGTCTAATGTGTGTTTTGGCCATGCAATGTTGCTGAAATTAAATATGTTATTACATCCGAGTCAGAGCAGCGATCATGGAAGACAGAACAGACAGAGCACTGGAAGCTGCTAATGCTCATCAATAAATCAGTGGAAAATAAATAGAAATCATGATTCTGTCTGAGCTATGCATTTTAAAATGAACATGCACTAGTGTAAATGAAGCGTAACAAATGTGTAAACTGAAGACAATTTGAGCTTTAGTAAAACTATTTGCACTGATTTATTGTGTTGGTTACATTTTGTTCCTTTGTGCAGTGGCTCAGTCAAGGTATCGGTATCGAACATTTTTGAACGATACCCAGCCCTACCTGTTACTCTGATTTACCGGACTGTTTGTTGATAGAGTTTTTTTGCGATGGCATTAATCAACCACTGAAGTCTAAGCTCAGATGCAAGGGTCCGCGTTCATCACTTTGCCAGTTTATGGACTATGCTTTGTTGTGTGTTGGCCCTCCATTCACTGTGGGTGTCGCGGAGGAGGAACGTGACACCACGTCGGTTACTGAAATGGCGGCGACAGCGGATTTTGTTCACAAAATGGCTGCCACAACAACGCCCCATTATTTCTCAGCTGCCATACCTGAGTCAAGTCAAGTCACAGATGATTTTCATGAGTCAAGTCAAGCCACAGTTGATCGTCATGAGTCAAGTCAAGTCACAGTTGTTCTTCAGGAGTCAAGTCAAGTCACCGCTGATCCTCCAGAGTCTCGTCACGTCTCAGCTGTTCGTCCAGAGTCACGTCACGTCTCAGCTGTTTGTCCAGTCAAGTCATGTCTCAGCTGTTCGTCCAGAGTCACGTCACGTCACGTCTCAGCTGTTCGTCCAGAGTCACGTCACGTCTCAGATGACCGTCCAGAGTCTTGTCACGTCTTGTCTTTTGCACCCAGATCTTCAAGGTCAATCCTTCGGTATCCCAGTCTGGTATCTAGTGTGAGGGATGCATCGCTGGTGTCTGCACGCACAGCTGGTATCCCCAAACCCACTCACTCTAACCCTCCTGTTCCTGAACTAATTCCCCTGTCTGAAGCGCTTCCCATGATGGGGATCGCTTTATGTTGCGTTTGGGCTGCATACACCACCACAGAACTGCCCGAGGTGGCGGCGTCCACTCAGATGTCTCCAGAGGTGGCGGCTGATGCTGCAGAACCTCTTGGGGTAGTGACGCTCGCTGCTGTGTTCTCCGAGGCGATGGCATCCGCTGCAGCTTCTCCAGAGGTGGCGGCACATGCTGCAGAACCTCCCGAAGCGGCGGTGCTCGCTTCAGCTTCTTGTATGGTGGTGGCGCCCAGCAATGTACTCTCAGTCTGTCGTGTCGTGGTCGAAGAGACTGTTACTGCTGTAGAACCTCCAGAGGTGGCGGCAACCGCTGCAGAACCTCCGGAGGTGTCAGTGGTATCCACTCACCAACTCTCTGCCTGTCCTGTCACGGCTATGGACGCCGTCTGTGAACTCTCTGCCTGTCCTGTCACGGCTATGGAGGCCGTATGTGAACTCTCGTCCTGTCCTGTCAGAGCTATGGAGGCCGTATGTGAACTCTCTGCCTGTCCTGTCACGGCTATGGACGCCGTCTGTGAACTCTCTGCCTGTTCTAAACTGGCCATGGAGGCCAATTATGAACCATTGTCCTGTTCCTACCCAGCTGGAGAGGCTGTCTTTGAACTATCGGCCTTGTCTGTCATTGCCAAAGAGGCCACTAATGAACTGTCTGGTTGTCCAGTCACAACCAATCGGACTGAGAATGAACAGTCTGTCTATCCAGTTTCTGTCAAGGAGTTTCCTTTTGAACTGTCTGTTTGTCCTGTTTCAACTGAGTCTGTCTGTGAATTGTCTGCCTGTTCAGTTTCATTCACTGAAATGTCTACCAGTCCAGTTTCAGTCAATGCCCCTAGGTTTGATCTGTCTGCCGGTCTATTGGTTCCAAGTGTGTCTAATTCTGAATCGTTTGTCTTACCAGTCTCTATTCATAAACCTAATTCTGAATTATTGGTAGTTCCTGTTTCAGTCCATGAGTCTGATGTTGAACTGTCTGTCTGTTTGTTTTAAATCAACTCCTGAATCTTATTGTGAACTATCAACCCAATCAGCCTTTGCCAGTGTACCCAATATTGAACAGTTTGTCTGTCCAGCCACTCTCAATGAAACTAACACGGAACTTTCAGCCCTATCTGTCACAGCCCACAGACCTGCCATTGAACCCTTAACCCTGCCTGTCTTGAGCCCAGAGACTATAAATGCACCCCATGTCTTTCACGTTAACTCTGTCACTTCCTTAGAGACCATTCATTAACTGTCTGCTTGTTATGTTTCCCCAAGTGTGTCTGTTGATCCGTCTGCCTTACCAGTCCTAGTCTGTGATCCTGTTTATGAACTGTCATCATGTCCAGTTTCAGTCAATGAACCAGATTTTGAACTGTCAGCCTGTCCCGTTTCAGTCAGTGATCTTGTTTATGAACTGTCATCCTGTCCAAGCGATTAGTTAACAGAAGAGACAGACGGCTGCACGTGAGTGTCCTGCATAATACTTGTTTATAGATCTGCTGTTGGAATTATTACTTGCTGCTAGGAAGGAATATTTCGTTTTCTGCCTATTTCTACGTTATATTTTTGTTTGCGTTTGTATTTTTGATTGCACTTTCTGGTAATTATAATAATTGCCCTCGGCTAAGAAGGAGCGCGTGTAATTTAATTGCTCCCTTCCTGCGTTTAAGTGCGAACTGTAGTTTCGATTTGAGGAATTGCCCTGCTATAGACTATTGGCTGTGCTAATTAGAAGGCGGCCACAGCGACCGTAGAGTATTTAAACTGCTTGGTCACTGTCATAACTTGGGTCAAGCGATTAGTCAACAGAAGAGACAGACGGCTGCACGTGAGTGTCCTGCATAATACTTGTTTATAGATCTGCTGTTGGAATTATTACTTGCTGCTAGGAAGGAATATTTCGTTTTCTGCCTATTTCTACGTTATATTTTTGTTTGCGTTTGTATTTTTGATTGCACTTTCTGGTAATTATAATAATTGCCCTCGGCTAAGAAGGAGCGCGTGTAATTTAATTGCTCCCTTCCTGCGTTTAAGTGCGAACTGTAGTTTCGATTTGAGGAATTGCCCTGCTATAGACTATTGGCTGTGCTAATTAGAAGGCGGCCACAGCGACCGTAGAGTATTTAAACTGCTTGGTCACTGTCATAACTTGGGTCAAGCGATTAGTCAACAGAAGAGACAGACGGCTGCACGTGAGTGTCCTGCATAATACTTGTTTATAGATCTGCTGTTGGAATTATTACTTGCTGCTAGGAAGGAATATTTCGTTTTCTGCCTATTTCTACGTTATATTTTTGTTTGCGTTTGTATTTTTGATTGCACTTTCTGGGAATTATAGTAATTGCCCTCAGCTAAGAAGGAGCGCGTGTAATTTAATTGCTCCCTTCCTG
>NW_015541051.1:644703-654392 GCF_001515605.1 Sinocyclocheilus anshuiensis | reverse complement strand
AAAAAATAAAAAATAAAAACTCTCTCTCTTTATTTATTCCTTCTCTTTCTAGCTTGTACTTATTTGAACAATGTCTAAGAACTTGGTATTACAACCACTTCCTGTGTCTGTTTGCCTCTTAAGAAGAATCGCTTTATGTATCCCCCAATTGTAAGTCGCTTTGGATAAAAGCGTCTGCTAAATGACTAAATGTAAATGTAAATGTAAATGTGTCCAGTTTCAGTCAATGAACCAGATTTTGAACTGTCTGACTGTCTTAGTCTCAGTCAGTGAGCCTGTTTGGGAACTGTCTGTGGGTTCAGTGGGCTCCAGGGAAACTGTTGATGAACTTCTTGTATTCCCTGCCTCGGTCCTTGAGACCGTAAATGCTATGTCTGTTTCTTGTGTCTCAGTTTTTCCTAGGCTCCAATCTCGGCTGTGGGTTCCTGATCAGTCTGTTCTGTCGTGGTACTCTCCTGATCCGTCGTGGTGCTCTCCTGATCTATCGTGGTGCTCTCCTGATCCGCCCTGGTGCTCTCCTGATCCGCCCTGGTGCTCTTCTGCTCCGCCGTGGTGGTCTGCTGCTCCGTCTGCTTTGCCGTGGTGGTCTGCTGCTCCGTCTGCTCCGCCGTGGTGGTCTACTGCTCCGTTTGCTCCGCCATGGTGGTCTACTTCTCCGTCTGCTCCACCGTGGTGGTCTCTGCCAGCTTCACCCTGGCTCTCTGCTCCACCTTGGCATCCTGCTCTGCTGGCTTCATTTCAGTTCCCTGTCCATTCACCTCCACATGGACCTGGCCCTCCATCCCTCCCCCTGTTCCGCCTCCTCTCCACCACCCTCCTGGATTGTACTATGCTGAGAGCATCTGGAAGCCGCTCCTTGGGGGGGGGGCTCTGTCATGAATCCGGTCTGTGGTCCTCCATCTGCTCGCCACCAGAGGTCGCCTTCTGATTACATTGACTCTCACACCACACAAACTGTTGCACGTCACCCTGGACTACATTTCCCATGCTCCATTGCACTGATTGGACTCACCTGCAGCCAATCACACACACACTATATAACAACCACTCAAATCCTTCTCTAATCGCCAAGTATTGTTCTGGGTTTATCACTCTCCTAGTGATAGCTGCTTTACGGAGCCATTTCGTGTTTTCATAGTCTAGTCTAGTCTTGCTATTACCTGTTTCCTGCCTGTGCACCTTGGATTATCTATTGTTTTATCGTTCGGACTCTGTTTGCCCCTGCCTGGACTATTGCTGCGTACCTGGATTATCTCTCTTTGCCTTGCCCTGTTGGATATTGTTTGCCGGAGCCTGATCACGTCTGTCCTTGGAATACTCTTGTGTCTTGCCCGTGCCATACCTGTTTGCTGGTGTTTCGACCCTGCCTGTGTTATTGACCACGTCTCTGTCTAATAAAGCTTGCAAAGGGATCTGCATGTCTCTCGTCTCGTTCGCCCGGTTACAACCACAGACAGCCCATCTAGTTTTGTTCCGACAACAGTGTAACTGTCCAGTGCAGGCACAGCATGAACCACAACCTTCTATTTATCCAATTTAGCACCAAATACAATCAAAAAATTTTCCAAGGCTTAACAACATAGTCACACAGTTCTACAGTATGCACTAAGCAACACCCCGTCTATAGAGCAAATGAATGGTAAAAAAAGCAAGCACTGCATCATCTACACACTAAATTACTTGGTATTTAAGCTACCCAAAAATAAAAATATAAACCTGCCTCAGAAAGCTGATTGTATTAACAAGTAGATTTCCATTTGTAGCATGTTACTTTAGATAATGATGTAAAACATATTTTTTTTTATGAGAAACAGTATTGTATCATATTTTATTACATTATATTATATCTATACACTTTTATCGACACCTACAAACACATATAATATTATTTAAACAAAACATATTGGCTTGAATAGAGCCGAGATGGGCAGGTGTGTGTGGTACAGTCAGTCCAGGTCATAATAATACACTCTTGTTTCATCTAATGGCTCTGGATTATGTCCGGCAAATGGGGCTTGGATTGGATTAACAATATTTAGAAGATGAACTCCTTTTTCATAACAGATGAACCACAAAACGGTGGGATAAAAGAGCATCTGATTACAGTGTTCCAACAATAAAAGATAAGCACAAACAAAATGAGAGAAATATGATCTCTGATTTAAAAGCGTGTGTCTATGTAAGGCCAGCATTTAGTAGGGGTTATGTGAGGGTGTTAACAGCAGACAGTGGGGTGATTCACACTCGGGACTCTGCACCCTCAAGTTTCACTCAGCACCACGGAGCCATCAATAGTGTGTTATCAGCCCCCATCAGGTGACATGCCTATTCTTAGAGTTTCCATTTGACGCGCGGAGAAACATCCCACCAAGAGCAGGTGCCCGCAGGACACTGGCGCTCAACACCATGACTGTTATACGCGCACACACCTGCATGTTATGTGCAGACACTGATATACACTTACAGCCCCATTAAAGCCTACAAGGTGACAGTAAGAAAATGTTAATGCACTGTGTAAACGCGTGTGTGAGCATGCAACAGCGATCTGTGTACTGGACTATGACTTCCTCTCTCTGCAGGGCTGATGTCACCTGTGCGGTCTCTCTGGTCTAGTTAAAATGAGCAGATCTCTGTCAGAGAAAAATATCCATATTCAAAACGTAATAATCACTTTAATGTAGCTTGCGCCAACAGTCCTACACGGAAGCAGCTCCGGGCGGATGACGTATGAGTTCAGCGTTGCGCATGCGCCCGGTGAGTCTCGTGAAAACCAACGTTTGTTAACAGGAGCAAAGGAAGCAAAGTTTCCTTATTTTAGCAAAGGAAAACCATTCTCCTCTTGGCTTATATCAAAATCCTCCAACATTCTTCTTTACAAATCCTCGATTTGTACTTCTAATTCGTGATCGTTGTTTTGTTTTGATCTCTCCGCTGCGCTTATGCATTCGTCACTTCTGAGCGACGCATGCGCAACGCCGACCTCATACGTCATCCGCCCGGAGCTGCTTCCGTGTACAACTGTTGGCGCACGCGAGATTAAAGTGATTATTACGTTTTGAATATGGATATTTTTCTTACAAAAACGCATTGATTCGCTACATGAGGCCTTTGTTCACCTCCCGGAGCCGTGTGAGACACTTTGTATTATAAATGGATGCGCTTTATTTCACTTCTTTTGGACTGATGCACTGTAACACCCACTGACTTATAACTCCGATTGGATTCGTCTGAAAGAAGAAAGTCATATACACCTAGGATGCCTTGAGGGTGAGTACTTCATGTGCTAATTTTCATTTTTGGGTGAACTAACCCTTTAATGGTGATTTTAGTCTGTCCCCACCTCTTGACTTTTTGAAATGTATTTACCAATTAAAATGTAATAAAACAATAAAACATAAAACAAGTCATGTTTTTGATATAATACATTGAGTTGATACTCAAGTAAAGGTCTTTGCACACTGAGTCCGAAATTCTCGTCCAAAATTTCCGCACGTTAAAAAATAAATACGACCTCACGTTGTGTCAATCACGTTTACACACTGCCTCCGAAACATTCGTCCGTCATAAAAAAAATTCAGACCAGGTTTGATTTTCTGTGTTTTTCGCATCCGTAGCAAGCATTTTGATTGGAAAAAATGACGAATAATTTCGGACTCAGTGTGCAAGGAGCTTAACTCTTGAAAATGTAAAATATATTATATAAAATATTATAATATATAAAATATGTTTTATTTAAAAATATTTTATGTAAAAAATTATTAATTTTATTTTTTTTTATGAATACATAGTTACCACAATAACCACATAATACTCCCCCTTTACAGAAAAATAAAAAACTGTGTGAAAAACAAACAAATAATAATAATAATAATAAATACTTCACCAGAATGGATAACAGGGTTACAAATACTATATTTAACAAAATTATGCCATCATCGCTTTTTTTTTTTTACAAGAATGACCTCAATATCAGTTCAACATGTCAAAAATATGATATTTTTGTTTGTTTTTAACTATTGGATACAGTTGAGAAGGTCGAGATCACCATTTAAATGTACTTTTAATGCTAGATTATGTTAAATAATAGTCATCAAATAGATCTAATAGATTTCATTATTCACAAAAATGAAAATAAAAATAAAAAATTTTAAAAATGGATCAGTGCATCTAAATCACAGGACACCAAAGTCCACAACACTGATGCAAAGTGTGGGTCAGGGGCGGATTGGCCATCTGGCAATTCTGGCAAATGCCAGAGGGACCGGACCATTTTGTTTAATGTGGGCTGGTCAGATTTTTTCTAAATATATATAAATAAAATTGTTTTTACGGGCCAACAGCGCATAGGACGGGTTTTTATCGCTTGCACAATTTCTCTATGGTTATAGTAATAATAATGTTAATAATAAATAAATGTTCAGCATTTGGCCCAGTCGGCAACGGCCGGCCGCCTGGTCCCGACATGGGCCGACCGAACCGTTCAGTCAAAATCAAGCAAGTCGTCAGAGAGATTGCAACACGAGCTAATTTTAAGGAAAAGTTAGATAATGGACCGTAAAAAAGGAAAGGCGGTGCGGAAAAACTTTGAGGAAAAAAAAAGGGCTTAGGTCCGACGCTGCTAAATGCGTAAAATTAACCGAACTCTTTTCAAAAGGTTTAAATTCGGCTGCTGCAGCAGTCAGTGAGAAAATATTTTGCTGTAATGTTTAAGTCCTATACTGTGTTCATTAACTAGGATGTTGCTGGAATCAGTACAGCCAGAGACCCCTGGTCTTTCAACACCAGTGCTGTGAGGAAGGATGCTACAGTAGGCCAAGCAGAGACAGGGAGGAGTATGGTAGAGGTAGGTAAAACCCAACAGACAGACAGTGACAACAAAGAACAACATACTGTAGAGAATGACAGTAACAGCAGACAAATGGCATAAACAGACAGCACACAGACTCTACGACATCCTCAGATTCTTTTTACTGTATGTGTAAATTTGTTATAAACGTGTGCTCTTTAAAAAGTAGTAAGCATTGTTTGCCAGACACATACATTAAATGTTTAAATATCTGTTACATATATGGTACTGCTTATATTATTTCACCATCTGTACACAAATGTAAGTAGTGAATGTGTGTGTCCGTGGGTGGGGCTGTGTCGGTGTGATAATGTGGGCCGGTGTGGCTACAGTGCCAGGGCTGAATTTTTGTCCCAGTCCGCCCCTGGTGTGGGTGGTGTAGGTAGTGCACTAGTGTAGGTAATATACCTACACTAATACCTCCTCTCAGCTCCTGTCTACTCTCTTCATCCTCTCCCTTTTGTTCACTCACTACTGAATGATAGTAGCTGCTGTGCACTGGTGAACTGTGAGCAGCGCCGCCTCTTTACTCTCTGTTTATCCTACACAAACAAGTTGCTCTCCGAGTTGCCCGGTTAGAGTAAACACTGTGTTCTTTAGCTCTTTAGTCTTTCTCATGGCCAATACTGTAAAAAAAAACAGCAGTATGGAGCACTGCATGGTGCAATGTACTCTAAATGTGCTAATGCTTATCTGGGGAGATTTAATGTTTTTAAAAAGTTTGGTGTCAGGAAGAATTTTTAATGTTTCTGCAAGATGTCTCTTATGCTCACCAAGGCTGCATTTATATAACCAAAAATACAGTAATAAGACTAATATTGTAAAACATTATTACAATTTAAAATATCTGTTTTATATTTATATTTTCAAATGTAATTTATTATTTCTGAAATAATTTTTCTAAACTTTATTTTCATCATCATTACTCTAGTCTTCAGAGTCACATGATCCTTCAGAGATCATTTGAATATGCTGATTTGGTGCTCACGAAACATTTCTATCTATTATCAATGCCGAAAACAGTTGGGCTGCTTAATATTTTTGTGAAAACTACGATATATATTTTTTCAGGATGAATAGACGATGATTAGAATTTAAAAGAACTGCATTTACTTCAAATAGAAATCTTCTGTTACATTACGAAATTATTTAGTCACTTTTGATCAATTTAATAAGAAAGAAAGAAAGAAAGAAAGAATATTCTGCTCAATTAGTAGGCCTGTGTGCACAAAACTACTGTACATTCCCCATCATTTTCTGTGGCTGAAAGATAATGATAACATACAGTACATAAACATCAATTACACAAGTAAGTCCATATGTGACCCTGAACCACAAAACCAGTCATAAGAGTCAATTGTTCGAATATCTGTTTATACATCATCTGAAAGCTGCATAAATAAGCTTTCCATTGATGTATGGTTTTTAGGATAGGACAATATTTGGCCGAGATACAACTATTTGAAAATCTGGAATCTGAGGGTGCAAAAAAATCAAAATATTGAGAAAATCACCTTTAAAGTTGTCCAAATACAGTTCTTAGCAATGCATATTACTAATCAAAAATTAAGTTTTAATATATTTACAGTAGGAAATTTACAAAATATCTTCATGGAACATGATCTTTACTTAATATCCTAATGATTTTTGGCATAAAATAAAAATCAATCATTTTGACCCATGCAATGTATTTTTGGCTATTGTTACAATATACCCCAGAGACTTAAAGTGGAAATGAAGTAGTCAGTCAAGTTTACATTATTTAGTAAAGTGATTTCCACTTTGTGAGGAAGCAGCACTGGTCCGATTGTTCAGATAACGTTAGGTGATTAGTTAAACACTACGTCCTGTTAACAGCAGGAAAGCTAATTGTATTCGCAGGTGAACATAAAATATGATACATACAACTGGTGAACCAGTCAATGTAATGCATATGTCTTGATGGTCTGACATAACAATAAAATGCGACATGAATGATGAAGCGTTGTCTGGTTACATCACCTTGCGCCTGGCATTATGAAAACAATGTTTGGGATACCACGATCAAAACTTAGAATATAGACAGTTTTAATGTTGAATATTCATCCAAATTATGGTGAAAACCAAATTATAAATAAAATAACATTTGTGTGTTCAAAATGTAAAGAAATGCTTCTATTACTTCACTGGCCATCGGAGCGAACCAACCCCGTGACGTCACACGCGATGGTACTGCAAGATGGCGGCGCCCTTGCTCTAAAAGCTATAACAAAACATCCTTTTTTCTTTAAAATGGTTACATTAATCATGTTTGTTATATATTGTTTAATCAAAGCGGAAATCACTTTACTAAATAATGTTAACTTAACTGACTGCTTCACTTCCATTTTAAGACTGGTTTTGTGCTCCAGGGTCACATATTATTTGCATTCCCTGTCCTTGAAGTGAAATTTAAATAAAAGAAATACGATACTGCCCAACACATCCATTTTATTCAGACCACAATCACCTTAAATCACATCACTACATAATTACAATTTCTGAATGAGTAATTAGGAACTTCTCAGGAGGACTTGAAGGCAGGAATATTTCACACCTGGTGAGAGCTGGCCCTCCACATATTACACAATCCCCAGCTTTCTGCATCTTGAGGGTTTAGCTTAAGGATTTTTGCGGGGCTTTTTTTGGTTTGGTTTGAGGAGAAGCCGTTATGGCTGGGTGACACTGTGTTTACACCCTATGTAGGTACAAACTCCCAGTCATATTCTTGCAGATAAGCGCGTGACCCTGTAAGGTTACTGAACCGCATCAGGCAGACTCACAGTCACGCAGTCAGTGCTAATACGCTCTGACACTAACAGGAGGGGGATAAATTGGTTTGATGTGTGGAGCACTCAAAGTGGAAGAAAGCTATCTGGGTCAAATTCTGCTGACGTCCTTCCACACTTCCTGTGCCAACCTGATCTGAGCAGACTTCATTACACAAAGGTGGGGACAGCGCTGGTCACCGTTCCGGCCGTCACGCAAAGTTCAGAAATATAGCAATATCACACAGGAATACAATGGAAGAGAACCAACACCAGTTTCCCAAAACACAGTCAGTTGGTGTTATTGCACTCACACTCTGTTTACTCAACAGTTACTTGATAATAACTTACAGAACTCTTTCATCACAGTAACTTCTAACAAAAACTGCCAAAGTACAATTTTGGTAATGCTTTCTTTTCTAAAAACAGCCAAATCTATTGGAAATGTCTCTTCAGTTTCCTTGTGGTTGAGTATGAAATGATCGAGCAACTTAATAAAAAGCAGAATGCTACTGATCAGCCTTTTGACGTTCCGCTACAGTGCCCCATTCACCATTGTTCTGACATCAGCTGAGTATTCAAAGGCTCCTCCTACTCTGAACCGAGATGTTATTAGGCAGCTGAACAGAGTCGGGTGGATGATACAGTCTCTCTACATCACTCTATTTAATGGAAGAGCTATTACTTAATGTGTAGATTATATAACAAAACGACTCAAGTTCTATCCCACAAGCACAGAGATGGACTCGAACTAATTAAAGAGCCATTCACTTCGGAATAGTACCTGCAATGAACTGGCTGTTCACAGGCTGGTGTTTAAAGGACCATACAATCACTGGCAAACTTAGAGAGCATGTTTCTCTGAGTATGCCACTATATGGCCCTGAATATATACATTTAAACCATTAGACTTTGAGAGCCTTCTTATTATAAAGAGTTTGACTTATTGCTTTTTCTGTTTGCAGAATTTGTAGAATGTCCATGTTTTCTTTTCCATACAATAAAAGGAGATGGTGATTTACACTGCTAAGCTCCAAAATAAATAAATAAATTCCATGCATCTTGTGTGCAATATTTCAAGACTTTTAATAGCTTATGATAGCTTTGTGTTACGAACAGTTTAAGTTGTTATTTGCTAAAAATTCACTTTATCATTTCGAAAAGGCAACACAGACATATCTTCTTAAATTCCTCCTTTTGTGTTTCACAGAAGAACTTTTGGGTGAACTATGCCTAATCTAACTCTAGGTAACAAAATTCAATAAATTATTGTAAGTGTTGCATGAATATTTATTTACACAATTCTGGAGCAACAATTCATATCATGCTCAATATTCAACCGAATTTCTGACCTCACTGACAGATTTGATTGAGGTTAAAATAACAGCTCTATGTCGCCAGCCTGTACGTACAACATGCCTGGACTTGCCAGGTTGAAGACAATTAAAGAGCCAATTAACAGCATGCTGTGAAGAGTGGGGCACTCAGCTGTTAGCCAGTGGCGATCGACACCAGCAAGGCCGCCTGTAGAGCATGGCAAAGGTGGAGTATGAAGCTGTTCTCTCAGGGATATGGCCTTCACACAGATCTCAAGGAACCATCCATCACAGCCAGACATTTCCAGCAAGTCAGCATTTCTACAGCGGACACACACAAAACACACCACGCCAAGCACTACCCATGGGCTACAGCAGAGAGATGAACCAGGGAGATAAGCCATTTGCATGAACGCAGGATCTAATAGTACTGTTAGTCCTAATGTTTATTTGGATAACGTTTGGTGCCAGTTGGCATCAAGCGGAAAGACATTTTCTCCGCTGTGCTGCTACTTTGCTTTTCCCAAGGATAACCGAAGCTTGGTTGCTTTCATTTGCAATAAGACTAACATCATTCATATTTACTGTGCATGTTATTTATTGTGTTAGAATAAACAGAACAACACAATATGTGACCCTGGACCACAAAACCAGTCTTAAGTCGCTGGTGTATATTTGGAGCAATAGCCAAAAATACATTGTATGGGTCAAAATTATTGATTTTTCTTTTATGCCAAAAAT
>NW_015541051.1:629537-644650 GCF_001515605.1 Sinocyclocheilus anshuiensis | reverse complement strand
ACTGTAAATATATTCAAACTTAATTTTTGATTAGTAATATGCATTTCTAAGAACTTCATTTGGACAATTTATAGGCGATTTTCTCAATATTTTGATTTTGTTGCACCCTTAGATTTCAGATTTTCAAATAGTTGTATCTCGGCCAAATATTGTCCTATATCCTAACAAACCATACATCAATAGAAAGCTTCTTTTTTCAGATGGTTTCAATTTCAAAAATTTCAAAAAAAATTGACCCTTATGACTGGTTTTGTGGTACAGGGTCACATATTAGTAATGCTTTTCAAGGCAATAATTTTTTTTCTTTTGCCTTGTAAAGGAAAAATGCATATAATATTAAATGTAATTTAATAATAAATTATAACATTTAATTTATGTAAATAACATTTAAATAAATTATATATTTTATAAATTATATATATATATATATATACTGTATAAAAACAGATTACATTAATTTCCATTAACACATGGGAATATTTTTTTTAATTAACATCAATCACAGCTTGCCTAGGTTAAAGGAAGCTTAAGAAAGCAGGTTTTATGAATATATAATGTGGATGTACTTTATATCACAACATATCACCAACAATTCATAATGTCTCTGTCAAGCCCTGGTCAAACTGTAAAGCCCCTTAGAGGTCAGCACTGCATAGTTCTGCATTACAATGCAAATGAATGAATAAATAATAAAGAAGAGTTGTTGGCACCAAAAACAATCCAAGTCTAAGAGTAATCGAATTTCAAAAAAAATTGACCCTTATGACTGGTTTTGTGGTACAGGGTCACATATTAGTAATGCTTTTCAAGGCAATAATTTTTTTTCTTTTGCCTTGTAAAGGAAAAATGCATATAATATTAAATGTAATTTAATAATAAATTATAACATTTAATTTATGTAAATAACATTTACATAAATTATATATTTTATAAATTATATATATATATATATATTTATATAAAATAGTCAGATAAAATTTACTTGAATCGTTTAAAACAGCATTTCCATTAAAACATCACTGATTTTTTTTTCCATTAACATTGAAAAGAAATCACTGCTTGCCTGGGTTAAAAAGCAGGTTTTAAGAATATACAGTGTGGATGTACTTCATATCAGTCTAAAGCAACAACACTTGATAATGTCTCTGTCAAGCCCTGGTCAAACAGTAAAGCCCCTTAGAGGTCAGCACTGCACAGTTCTGCATTACATTGCAAATTAATGAATAAATAATAAAGAAGAGTTGTCGGCACCAAAAACAATTAAATTTTAAGAGTAATTGAAAATAACCCTTAAAAACAAATGCAGTGTTCCTGGCTAAAAGACTGCTTACATGAGCATTCACTTGATCCAACCAGGAAGCCAAATCGTGAACGTGGGATGCAGCACTACACTGCAGCCAAAACTCTAAAGAATGCTGGTTAAGAGCATTTCGAGGCATTTTTAAGTAAATTGTAATGCCAGTGATGAATTTCCATGACATCCAATGTATGAATAAGTAATATGATTTGTGCTAAAACAAATACATCATGAATATTTCACAAATACTATTTTTTAAACAACAGTCAATGAATTGTTCATGTTGTAGCCAAAACTGGTCTTTTTATAGACTTTTTATAGACTTCTTTTAGTAAGAAAAAAACAAATTTAATGCTGTCCTGCCTGTCCTGTTTAAAATTCACAGATTTGTGTTTGGAGAAGGTAATGGATAATTATTTCTTATGCGGCTGCTGCACTTCAGATGAAAAACAGAAATCCCTCTCCTCTTTGGGAAAACATGAACTCATTTCAACAGAAACATATTACTATAATGGTTGACCTTCATCAGGACATTTGATATTAGAAGTGACCCAAACTGTGTAAAGGTTTACATTTGATGACACAGATTAGTTTTCATATGGTTTTCAGCTAAGCATTTTCAGGAATGGGACCTAGTTTACTTAAGTTTTCATGATGAATGAAGGAAAGCAACTTTCCAAGCCACAAGGTACTCATTATTTACAATTGATATACTAACAAAAAACAGCTAACTGCATTTGGCCAATATCTTTAACATATTTAGATTGTATATATATATATATATATATATATATATATATAATATCATTGTCTTCCTGTTGGTCAATGTTAGATTAGCTTAGCCTGACAGTTAGCCTGCTTTAGACCAGGTTTCCCAGCATAAGTTGCCACAGTGATTAAGCTTGATCTAGGCCTATCTTAAATTTGCTTTATGGAACCAAATCATTTGACAATGACTAACTGAAATAAGCCTGGCTTATTTGGTTAACTTGTTTTGTGAAACAGGCCTCGAGGCGTTAAAAGTTATCATATTTTCTCCATTGCATATTGCATCGAATTGCATTGTGTTGAATCGAATCGAAATCGGATCGCACTGCATCGTAATAGGGGTGAATCGTATCGCATCGCATCGGAAGCTGCTTCATATCTTTAATGTATTGTATCGTTGGCTATGCATCGAGATGCGTATCGTATCGTCCTGAGTCATGAGATGCACATCCCTAATATATATATTATAATTTAATAATTTATATTATTTATCATTTAAATTAGAGCCTTACTTCTCTAATACAAGCTTTAAATGAATTTGCAACATTAAATATAATCAGATATATTGGGGGGATTTATATTGGGGGACCAGATTGGATAACAGGGTTACAAATACTATATTTAACTATAAATTAAGCCATGACTTGTCACTTTTTTTTAATAGAATGACTTCAATATCAGTACAACATGCATACATATTTATTTCAGGATTCTTTGATGAATTCTTTGACCAAAAAAATCTTATACACTAACTTGTCACTGAGGAAAAACAGGCTGGCACTAGTGTCACTATGTTTAGTTAACACTCAACACTGCTAACTCACACACTCTGACCCATTCATATCTTTTATGTCTTGTATTATAAAAGCATTTACAGTTTCAAGAACCATCCCTCTAGCTATATATCCATACAGCAGGAGCACATCTCCAGGCCATGAAAATCTCACAGATATGAACCTAGTCCTCAATAACCAGCACAGACCATACTGCTGGGGGGATATGACATTTATGGATTCATAATGCAGTTAAGGCACAATAAAACACAGTCCCCGCTCTACTGACACACACACACACACACACACACACACACACACACACACACACACACACACACACACACACACACACACACACACACACACACACACACACACACACACACACACACACACACACACACACACACACACACACACACACACACACACACACACACAGACACACATGCCTGACTCACTGAAATTAGTACGGCTGAGTATCAATCCCATAATTACAATGATGTAACACCATTAACTCTGGATGTGATGACATCGGTTCTCTTTACAGACATATGTGACCTTTTATAAATCATGCTTGTGTGCACACCAGACATAACAGTTTCCACTGAGGTTTGCTTTATTATTAGCTTTAACACTGACAGTCAGCATATGTTTTTGTGATGTTTATTAATTAAAATGCATACAAACTTATACTTAAAGATGTTTTCAGATGGTTGTACACACACACACACACACACACACACACACACACACACAAGTCTTCTAGATGGGAAATCTCTGTGATATATGTGCTTACTGGGGATTTCATTGTTGATAAGTTGTCATCACTTTTTTATCAGCTGCTGGATCAACAGAGGTCCAGTCTGAGGTATCAATAAAACTTTAGTGTGATTGTGTTCTCTAATTTCAAAAAATTCAAAAGCAGTTATTTAGCCTTCAGATACATGTCCTTGTCTGTTACCCTTACCTGTTTGCACCATCAACACTCCTGCCTGACTTCAGGAGGGTAATCAAATAAGAGGCTGCGTGAATCAGAGAATCCAACAACAAAACTGACCCCTGATCTCCCCTTAAGTCACCACTGCAGCAAACTACAGCCACCTCAGCAGTCATGTACTTCAAGGACACGCTAGAGTCTCTCTATAATTAGACAGTTTTCATACACAAACAGCTTTCTAATAGCAGCAGTCCCATGTTGCAAATTACGCAAATCTGAGGCTCTCGGATTGTTCAACAGATTCACTGAATAATAATTTGGTCATCGTTGACAGGTGGATGCTGCACACTGGTGGTGGTTGAGGAGTGACCCCCCTCATGTGATTGTAAAGCGCTTTGGGTGTACAGCAATACACAAAGCGCTATATAAATGCATCATTCATTAATTCATTCATTCATAGATATAGAATTCAAAGCGGTCACATCATATATATAAGTCAAGCTTTTTACACCAAAAATATCAATAATTCTTTTTTTTTTCAGTTTTTTCATGCCCATGCTGTGCCTTTACATAAATATTCATGTAAGTTAAACTCAATAAACAGTAATTGTTGTGCAATGTTGATTAGCATGAAAAGTAAATTTAGACTTCTGTTTAAAAAAGGGGGGAGGTTACAATGAGGCCAATCTTTAAACATTAAAATACTAATAAAACAGAATCAAATATACAGTATGTTAACATTACTATAGCATGAAAAGACTAGATGTAAGGAATATGTATGTTAACAATTTTAGTATGAAAAAAATTTCACACTAACCTTTTCTGTTTAATGCTATACCAAATTTTACAACTTTTTCTAGCTTAACTTGTATTAAACCCAGAATAGATAAGATTTCAAGCTCATTCTAAAATGCTGTCTGACTTGTCCATCCTTTACTCCAAACGTTCGCTTCCTCTTCGCCAGAGATCCATGCATACCCCTAACATCCATTCGTCAGTGTCATCAAAGGATTCGGTTTCTGAGAGATAAGAGTTTTTTCCTTCTTGTCTCATTCTCTCAATATATATATATATATATATATGCAAAGTTTAAAAAATACTGTTGAATAAAAAGTTGCAACATTCTTCAATTTAGAGATATATTTTAACCTGTTTTGTTGTCCAAGCATTTTGAAAACAAACACACAACCCCAAGTATGGACAGTCTGCCTTAGCCAGCACCACCAATAATTAATGAATCCCGCAACCTAAACTTTCAAAAACTGCATGCTATGTAAAGTTAAAGAAATGCGATTCCACTTTTTGGTGGGAAATCTTGGTGCATTGGGAGCTGCTGTTTCAGCATCTGCTTAGTCAACCCAGCAATGACTGGTAACTTAATTACTTCCAGACCCCTTACTTGAGCCTTCTATAGGAAATGCTGCTGCGTTGGGTAAAACGATCACTTTTGAATCTCCAGAGGGGAATAATGGATGCGGCAACTTTGAGCACTGCCCACAGTCTCATGAGACCAGCTTGCTTCCTTTGTATAAATTAAATCAGTGAACTACAGTAATAATAGTGGATAACTTATAGAGGTAATTTATTAGCCTCTACAGTCATTTCACAAATGAATGGTTCCTTACTTTCACGTTACCCAGGGCTATGTGAATATTGCATAAGAGACTTTGGTTAAGTCAGGCTTTTTTACTGGAATTTCTTCATGGATATATCGTTGACATTTTCCACTTTTGCACATTTAGAGCTACCAGTCCTCTGAGCTATGAAAGACATTAGTAGGAAAAATTTTGCTGCCTGGTTCATTGACCCGGAACTTTGAACAAAACCCCCCTCCGTCTCTTTTTTATGTCATTCTTTTATCTGTTAGAAGCCTCTTTCTCTTTCAAACATTGACCCTTCACTTGACATAACATGTCGCTCTGTCTGTCTCACCCTCTCCTTCCTCTATCAGATACACAACACTTTGAGAACGTGACATACTGTGGCAGTGCAAGGAACGGTGTTAAATGTGTAAAGGGATGGTTAACCCAAAATAACAATTCTGTCATCATATACTGAGCTTTAGATTGCTTGAAAGGTGGCATAATTAAATATAGAACTGAATTATGTATATAAATTACATTTTAATCTTACTTTTTAGTACTGATTTAAGTTGCCATGAGAATTAAGTACAGACAACACAGAAAAAATGTTAGTTCATTTCCTATTGAAAAGTTGTTTGGTTCATTTTGACATGGCAAAACGCTTAGAGCAGGGTTCCTCAATTCGCTTTCGCCGAGGGTCAAATTCTGCCAACAATACCAAGCCAAGGGCCACTTATTATTATTATTATATTATTGTTGCTTTTGTTAAAATAATCAAAAGATGGTCACAAGATAAATATTCAGATAAAAAATATGACAGTGATAATCTCAGGTAATGATTATGTGCTTTATTCAATGTTAAAAGTGTATAATGTGAGTTTGAATATTATTTTGCGTGATCTTTATGGTCACAGTGAAAGCAACAATAGATATTTTACCTCAGATCTTGAAAATAAATTAGGCTAAAGCAAACTTAAGTTAAAATTGTGAACTCACTGCGAACCAACATCCATAACAAAGATGATATCACACTTACTCAAAACTGTTCAGTCCATTCACATTTGAATCATCTATTTTCAGCGTCCACTTTTCTTTACTTCACACTTGCCATGTTTTGCTGTCACATCGTATCTACACTGGACGTGACAAAGCATTGCAAATCATTTGAACTTTGTATCAGCACGTCATAAATAGAACGAGTCAGCAGTTTTCTGTCGGGGATTTGTCGCGCCGCGCTGCGCTGCATCTAGTGTAGACAGCACTGATTATAATAAGTTCTATTGTCTTTTGTTGCGTCACGCCGCTCGCGTCCGGTGTAGACACGATGTAAGTTAATGTCGCTTTCTGATGCTGCGTTTGAATTTTCATGCCACATTATTTGAAATTAGCGCGGGCCAAACATTTTTCTCTCGCAGGCCGCCTATTGAGGAACCCTGGCTTAGAGTTTAGTAAGTCAAGAACTGCTTCAACCGATTCAGTGAGTCTTGTGAGTCTTTTGGATCGATTCATACATAGGATTCAGAGTGATTCTTTCATGAATTGGACAACACTGGCTTTGTAAGAGCCAATACTTTTACCCAAAGTCAAATAGACCATCTCATCAATCTGTGTTCCAAACTGATCTTTCCCATGCAATCCTCACTATCCTCCTCTTTGCCTTTTTCTTGCCGTTCCTAAAAAGAATGATGAATCATGTAGCAGCTGCTTTGCCCACTCATGGAAGACATTAAAACAATTTCTACATCAGTTCCCCTGTGGGAAAGCCAGTCAGTGCAACAGGTTAAATGCCTGTGCGAGAGGATGTCAAAGATGATAATTACACAGTTTTAAAGCTCCAACCTTTAACAGAAGACAAGAGCCCTTGAGAAAGTTCAAAATATTTTTAGCTGTACCACATAACGTCTCACCTGCCAGAGAAGCAGACCCCCTCATGAGGCCAGTGTGACATCTCATTAACTACTGCTATTTGATTTAAAATAATACAATGTTCCTGATGAGACAGCAAAGGTGAAACATTACAAAAACTTGTAATGTTTCAACTAATTGTAAACAGATTCCTCTGTGAGAAACAGCAATTGTGACTTGGGATGAGTGGAAAATAAAGTGAAGATCTGAGACAACAAACGCAAAGTAATATGAACTTTCTAAAGTAGGAGAGAGAGTAAGAGAGAAACTCAAGTAAACTCAAGTAAACTCAAATTCTCAACCCAATACATTGGGTTGTGAATACCACTTAATGTTGACTTTAAACAAGGTAGGGTCCAATATTCAGGCATTGTATTAAAGTCTTCTTTTATCAACATATCAAGCATCTTCACAGAAACAAACACGCATCCATTCTTTCCCAGCTTTTTACATAACTCCTCAATATATAACATCTAAAAAAGACAAAGACGGTGAGTCAAGATCACTCTATTCAAACAGATTTCAAAAGGCAGTTCTGAAGTTCAGTTTCTTTAGTCAATGGATCCCAACTCTGTTGCTATGCCACCTTTGAAAGAGCCAACTATATTTAGATGGCCATTATTATGAGGCTTTTCACACATCACGACCAAGATAGATGGAGGAGGTGTAGTGACAACCTATCTTATGTTTGTTGAATGAGCGCTACGCAGCGTGGTGCCATTCTGACATCTGACGTCCCTTTCAATGTGTGCCATAACCTTGGGGGACAATGCGCGTAAACATTCTCCTACCAATAGTTAAACAAATCATTATTTCCAATTGTAAGGACAATGTTAAAGGACAACATGGTACCCTAAACCATAAAGCGCCATTTAGTGTATGATTAGAGTTTGAACTGTCACTGACAATCTGCCTAAGTACCACGCAGATATAACTGATGTGTAAATTAAACCGGATACAATGCAATGTGATACTGTATATTAACAACAAATGACTGAATGACTGGATGACGAAAAGCGGGTGTTACATACCACAATGGAGCCAGACCAAATGCTAAGTTTGTTAAAACAGTAGCTAAATAGCTGGAGTTTGGTTAACTTTTCCTTATGGAACCTAAGTGACATGAGCTGAAATCGAAAGTAATTTCAAAGGAAGACCAAGTTATTACATTTTGATTAAAAATTACAAGCTTTTTTTTCTTCTTTGAATCAAAAGCACCAATGAATAATTCAGGTACTAGGAATGTGCATTAAGAAAATAAACTGGGTAAATTTTGACTTTAATAAGGTAGTCTGGAGAAAGACTCACTACTAATGAGCAAGTCATGTGGCTCCTCTTGCATGGACTACATCCAAAAGCCCTTAAAGACTGTCCTCATGGGCTCTTGTAGTCCAGAAAGAGAGGAACGCTTCCTCTTTTGATGTTAATGTGATGTACTGACTGAGATGTGTAAAATCATGGACATTATTTAGCAAAGAAGACTTTTTTTTTTTTTTTTGCATCAACATGCTTTGTTGGTTTCGGAAACAACATTCACATCAACCAGTCAGATTTTAAAGTTAGGCTGGGGTTGGAGCTCAAACAACATTTTAATCAGCCAATCTGCTGCAAAAATGACAAACAACAGTATAAGTATCATTTAAAAAAGTCCATTTGACTGATGCTCAATATTCAACTTTCAACTAAAGCCACAATGTTGTGTGAAGAGCAAGCTGAAAATGAAATGCTTAGATAATTTACTACAATACACTGACCCAGACCTCTGGAATGGCCATCAAAGTACCAAGCGAGTGTGGTTTGAGTCTGTTGAGTGGCACCTGATTATCAAAACATTCCTATGGCAATCAAGAGTTAGGTTAAGCATGTACATGTATGCGTGTGGATAAAGAGGGTTATTTGTGGAACTTGTGTGAGTGTGTGAACAAAACTATGAAACAGACTGCAGAGCGACAGCATGAATCTAAAGAACTGCTAATATTTAATGTAACAGCTGTTGTTATTTGCTGCGAGGGTGCAGATCAGGCAATAAATAGGCACGGGCGGAAAGCGGATCCAATAGCCATGACTATTTTGACTCAGTTCAGTACCGCTGATAGGCAGCTGTTTTCAACGGTTTGTGCTTATTAGTGTTCATGCTCTGTAGTCTGAAGACCTACAAAGGTTTCTATTTACAATGCGATTTGCAACATTGCAAATCGTGCTCATTTGCGCTATGACTGTAGTGATTGACAGCTTGATTATAAAGGGAGCACTCTTTGCTGGTAGGGATGCACCGATATGAACATTTTGGCCGATACCAATAACCGATAATTCTTTATTTTTGAAAGCCGGGGCCGATACCGATAACAGAAAAAATGAGCATTTATCGGCCGATACCGATATGGTGGCCGATATATCGTGCATCCCTATTTGCTGGCTTTCTGAATAGGCCTATAATCTATTCCAAATTTGAATAAAAGTTAGATTTTTCATGCTGCTAAGAGGTCCAACGGCCATATAGACATTGCAGAGTTTCAGGAGAGACAACTGCATTTAAATGCTGAGTGAATCCACTAAAATATCATTCTGCGACTCATTCCCTGTCCAATGACTGACGTAGTGATAAACATAGACAAAAAAAACTCAACAGATCTGTATTATGTGTATTGCAGTGTAAATACTATTATTAAAATTAAGTCGCCTCTTTGTCTGTGATTGCAACGTATAAGATTATTTTTTGTCTACCTGATGTATTTGGTGTGGGTGCAGTTCGGGTCGAGGTCTTTATGTCAAATGGGTCAGGTCAGGTATGGCATTAAATTAGTGCTGCTGTCGGATAACAGGTTGGGTTTTCTTTTAAGTACTGCATGTGCGGTTTTACCAAACAGGACCCATGCAGGACTCTGGGAGCCAATATATTTCAAGTGAAATCAAAGAACAAATGGGTGTGATGAAAATTATTTCTGTGGTTCAAATCAGTTTGTCAAACGCAGACTTTCCGCTAAATTCTGCACACATTTTTAGAATGACAATAACGTTTTGTCAACATTTGCAATCAGTACTACTATTACACACTTCTGTATCCCTAAACAAAGAAGAACTTTGCTAAGAGTATATCGGGGCCTTAAAGAGCAGCATAATGGCCAATGACTGAATCAGTCTGAGTAACAGTGGGATCAGAATGTGTGTCCAGAGAGCTGACAGCCCTGCAACCCTGCAGCACCAGGGTCTGCCCTTCTCTCAGCAGCACATCTAATGAGACTCACTCATCTCACCCTCCAGACAGGTAAGGAGGATGTGAGGGGATGCCAGACGCAGTGAATGCATAATCATATCATCCCCCCTACAAAGGCAATAAAAAAAAGACTTTTCATTCAAAAAAAAAAAGTAATGATAAGATAAAAACTTGACCTTCCATTTTTATTATCTGCAATGCAGCGATTAGTTTTGTCTGTCTGGCACTAGCTACTGATGTCTGTCTTCCCCGATATTTTTATGTGACTGCACATGACTTACACTTTGATTCACTGTTTATTTACAACCATGCAGAGAGAGGAAGAGGAAAATGAAGAGAGTTCTGCTCAAATCACTCATGTCTTTGCAGACCCTAGTGAGCGAGCGAGCGAGCGAGAGAGAGAGAGAGAGAGAGAGAGAAGAAGGAACGGCAGATTTTGTTTGCAGATTCTGAAAGTTTAATCGTGCTTCATCAGCATATCTGCTGTGGTGTGTGATATTCGGCAGACATACAGCAATTCTCTAGAGCAGATTCTCTAAAGCACTTTTACAGTATATTGAAGGCTGTTGCCCATTTGATTATAAATTTGTTTGTTCATTCCCTTAAAAGTTCAGTCGTTTTCCTCGTTTACGTTCAACTACTAAGAAAACCAATTCATAAAAAACACATTTATAAAAATACGTTTATAAAATATATTTTGGTTAGTCATAATTATAATTGTGCTAATATTAATTGCATTTGTACCGGTAAAAATGAGTTGCAAACATCTTTATTTGAATAAAAATGTAACTATAGAGCTCTTTAATTACAATGATTAAACAAAACATTTGCTTTAAACAAAAGATGTATAAGAAATATATCTAAAAGTAAAAACCAATGGAACTCATATGTAAACATATTATTGGTAAAAACTGAATTCTAGATATGTGAGCCTGGAATTTTTACTAGCCAAAATTGAATTATGCATCCGCTGACCTGGAATTGGCATCAGAATTGCATTATAGACATCATCAATGTGAACCATTACTAGTCAAATTGCATTACAGACATCTAATTGGAGTTTTGACTAGTCTAAATTACATTACGACTTGTAACACTAGGGGCATTAAAAGACGGAACAGAGTTGTCAGTTACAACACAAAACAGCAGGCACACCAGGTTGCACTTACCCTGCACATCAAGTTTGATTGCAGTGCGTATGCGTTTCTCAAAAATCTCTATCAACCCTGAGGTTTCCATTTTCCAGCCCTCTCAACATCAACCAACCTTCACCATCGGGGCTGAACAGCCAGCAGTGAGCTTGTGAATGCTAACCATGCTCTTATGGTCTCTTCAGGGGTTAGCAGCTGCTCTGTGGCCCTGGTGGCCCACTAGAAACACTGATATGCTGTTGAATAATGATAACCTTTTGAGAAATGTCAAGTGTTACCAGTACAGTGCATCTCTATCACTTAGATATTATGTTGTGCCTGATATTGTTCTTACAGGTCAGAACAGACCATGTTGCCAATTTCCAGTAATAGCAGTCTCACCATGGAAACATAACACTTGTTCAGTGCTGCGAAAAGCTGTACAAAAAAAAAATATTAGTGTCTCTTTGAGCCGTCCCTAAACATTGTAGTTACAACAAAACTCTGTTTCAACAAAAAAGTTACAGGGTTCAAACAGAGGCCTTCATGAGTCCAGAGCATCTCTTATTGACACGGTGAGCTTGTACCTTCCGAGTACAATTTTATTCAAGCCATTCTCACTCCCAATGCGTCAAACACTGTCGCTTGCGTAAGAGCTCTGCTAATCACTATGTAGACACCAAAGGGGTCTGCATCTTTATAGTGATATCACTGATAACCACGATAAACATTTGTTGTCAAAACACTGACAGAAAGGGCATTGATGGTGCAACATCATAAGACAATTCTATCACAAAATCCTCTTTTAAAATATGTCCACACTTTGAAAAGCACTGTATTATATAATTGATTATTAAACGTTGTTCTGTGTATTTAATCAGCTGTACCTGTATTTTAAAAAAGTAGGGGGTTGTGAGTTTTATGGGTCTATAATTTGCTTATAATTAGAAAGAAATTAATTTGAAAACGTAAGAAAGTTATATTTTCAAATTATTGGCATATGTACATTTCATTTAAATTAAAAAGGATTAAGTGTATAAATAATTCAAATGAAAAAAATATTTTTTTATTGTTATTTACTTCTGGTCTTGATAAAAGTTGATTTTTATGTCGACCCGGACCAACTCAAACCAAATAAGATTGCAAGACAATTTCAAAATTGCTAATACTTTTAGAAGTTAAAACAAAATTATTATTTAGACCCATCATAACCAATTAGACACTATTTTTAAGACCCTGTTGCATGCAAATTGCCATTGTATATACTTATTCAATTTCTATAGTCTTTTGCCTTTTGACCTGGAAAAATATTCAAGTTTAACTTCTTAATTTTCTTCTGTTCTTTAAAAGCTCAGTGTCACCTTCAATCATTTTCCAACTATCTCTCATTCTCTCCGGAAGTCTCCTCCTCCTCTCTATGGCCCCCCTCTCTGTTTGAAAGCATCATTATTAGCGAAAGTATTCAATTAGCCCTAGGGCAGATGAGTAAACACTAACAGTCCTCTAAGTAATAGTAATTTTCTATAAACCTACAATTAGCTGTGCTATGACGCCATACGCAATGGTATCATTACCAATTACCATAAGAAAAAAATGCCAAGGGAATTGAATATAGTAAGAGTTTACTCAACTCCGCAAAATGAATTGTGGAATAAGTTGAGCAGCCAATAATGCTGGCAATAATAACTTCCTAAAGGTCAGCATAAAATGTTGACAAAGCTATCTAAGTGTAAACGTAAGGCTACAAAGCACAGGGGATGTCAATGATGATGGATGAATACGAAACTTGAAGACTAATGCGATTTTTCTTAAACAAAGCAGTTTGGAGTTGCTCCACAGCTTAGAGGCAGTGCTGCAAAAAGGCAGACATATTCTGCGAGAGACGGTGTTACAATACTGTCAGCTGCACTGCAGCAAAAATTACACAGCACAACCTCCAGTAGCTCAGCTCCCTGAGTAGACTGCTGGAAAAAGAGAAGGAGAGAGAGAGAGAGACAGAGAGAGAAACAGAGAGAGAGAGGCAGATCTTCTACTCGCACACATACAGTCAAGCTGAGAGACAACTGTTCTCTTTCACAGGTTATTCACACTGTTTGCAGTCCAAACAGCACTACAGTCACCCGCATGGTAAGCCTGACAGCTAGCACAAGCAAAGCTAGCACTAGCTACAGGCTAGGTTAGAGCTAATATACATTTAATAACATTCAGTTTGACAACCAAAAACTAATAAACCGATGCTACAAAGACAAAAAAATACCCTTAGCTTATCAGTTGGCACACATGCTTTGACACACTGCGGTGAAATCCTGAAACACTAATGCGACTTTTGCATGCAGTAGGCTATTTCAACACAAAAAGCTGTGTCTTATTCACTGACACAATTAAGGTTGAGCTATTAAGTGGAATTACATTTTTAAAAAGTGTTTGTGTTCATTTTCTATTGCTTGATCCAGTGATGGAGAAGCGCTAAACCTGGCCATATATCTAAAGTTGTAGTGTAACCAAGCACATTTTCTGTGTTTTAAAAAGCCAAAAACGGGTACCTGGATTGCAGTCCCTGATAAAAAGTATGTCAGGTCACGGTAGTCAGCTGCATCCTTCATAACCCAGTACTAAGGACAGCCCACAAGAACACATGTAACACGTGGAGTGTTATAATGATGTACACATCTGGGATAGTAACTGAAAGACTGAGAGCCAATCAAGGTGGATCCATGAACTATCACCACTGTGTCATTGAAAAATGAAGACTCTAAACCTTAGGTTGCACCTGAAGATCTGAACCTGTATTAAGTGCTAAAAGTGTAAATAAACATTAACTTTGCTATAGCTTTGTAAAACAAGCAGAGAGGAAAGCTACTGCATTCTGCAGGAGATATCAAAGAGCGCTTTGCAATCTGGTTCCCAAAACACAGCAAAAGAAAGCAATAATACATGGTATAACGAGATTGCATCATTTCAAGCTTCTATTTTTATGGGTAGAAAGAAGAAAAACTATTTTTCAGAGAAAACACTCTTTCAGTCACTCCAACATTATCCTGAAATCCATGAAAACAACAATGTCTGGCTTTGAAACTGAGATATATCTCATCGCCTATTTATGATCCACCATCCATGCTCTTGGAGTTGGTAGGAATCATTGCGGTATGAGCCGTCACAGACTTTAATGTCTAAAACACGTGTCGCAAATTGTAACGCTTACATAAATACAGGTGCATCTCAATAAATTAGAATGTCGTGGAAAAGTTCATTTATTTCAGTAATTCAATTGAATTAATCACTAATTTTATTTCTAGCTCAGGTTTTGAGAGGAATCGAATCTGAAAATTCGAGGTCCACCTGATTAAAACTGATTTCAAATTTGATAGTTTACACTCTATCAGCTACTCGGGCCAGCGACACATTAATGTCAGTGTATATTGCCAGTTTGACTATATGTATTTTCCTTGGCCACAGGATAATACGTTCTTTGATAAGTAAGCTACGAGCTAGGTAACGTA